>NW_017671693.1:87231-226560 GCF_001879085.1 Nicotiana attenuata
TGTTTTGTTTGCATTTTGTGTGCATTTTTAGTTGTCATAAAAAATGAAAGAAAAATTACAAAATAGCATAATAGCATTTAGGATCCAATTTTAGCATTTTTATTAGTAAATTGATATTGCAAAAAATAAAGAAATACTAAAAATGTTTCTTTTGTATTTTTACTTTCTTTTAGTTTTCTTAGGAATTAGTTAATTTAGAAATTAATCAGTACAATTGTAGAGTTACTTTGGGTCTTTTGTTTTTGCATTTAAAATTCAGAAAAATAATAAATAAACAAAAATCAAAAGAAAAGGAAGTCCCCTTAATAAGAGACCCGAAATTGGGCCATTTTTGTTAAATACCCATCCCAAGTGCACAAAGACTCGTTCCGACCCAGCTCAGTCCACAAAGCCACCCGGTCCACCCCTTTTAATCCGAAACGACGTCGTTTAGTGTTGCTTGGATCTCAGCCGTCGAGGATACTAGATCCAACGGCTCGGAACTAATGGTCATGTGATATAAAACGGTCGGAGACCCCCCCTACCCCCCAATCCATCGTCTCTCTCTCACCCCACATAAACCCTAGAGACTCCCTTCCCGTCTCCGCCGTCGGCCGGAAATCGCCTCCGCCGGTGGCGAAGCTCCAATGACACCCAAATTTACACCATTTAACTGCCTTCCTCTCCTCTTTCCAAAGCTCCAAGTATCATCCCTCAAATCCAACCCAAGCTTCTCGAATAATCAAATCTGTAGACGCCGCCTCCACCGCCCACGGCGGCGCCACCACCAAGCGGCCCCAAATTTACACCACATAACCTCCTCATCTCCCTCTTTACAAATCCATGGCCTATTTCCTTCGAATCCTCACCAAACTCCTCGAATTATAAATCAAAAATCCGGCCTAAACCCTAAATCCTCCAAATCTCATCAAATCGATGTCACACGACCTCCTCACTTCCTTCATGACAAATCCATCATCAGTAGCGTTTGAGTCTCACCGGAGCTGGTCGAATTTTAAATCTAAGAAGCGGTGGGACTTTAGAAGTATACCAGTACACATCCTGTAAACTTCCAAGTTTGTGGACATGGAATGAAGTATGAACTGATTCTCTGTTTTGATTTTTCCTATTTGTGTTCCCTATAGTACCATGACTTCAATAGATTCTCGTTTGTAATTAAACTTGACTATGTGAGAATGATGAACTGATTTTTTGTTTCCTTTTCATGATCACACGAACACTGTGTTTGGTAGTATCAGATTCGAATTAGCTTGGAGCTCGTTGTGTATGTTAGTCATGCATCAATGCGAAACCAAGAATTCAAAAATAGTATGTTGTGCTATTCAAGTAGACTGTAATGTGCACGTTCGATTTGAATAACTATTAATTCCATCCATGGCCAATAGTGTTATTCGAATAATCAGTAATATTGATGGGTATCAGTTTTGTTAAATGTTCTGTTAATTAGTTGGATTGTTTCAAAAATGTTCCAGTCAGGTTAAATTGGGTCATAAGCATGAATTGAGTTATTAAAAATTGTGTAAATATAGATGTTAACAAATATACTCATTTGAATCCATCTAGACAATAATTTAGTGCAGTCGTTTATTTTAGGCTTGTTCTTTAGCCCTAATTCGAAATAGTTCATTACTGATGTATCAGCATGTCTATCATGTACCTTATTAGCCTGAGATTTCATGAAATGATTTAATTGCAATGAATTTCCAAAAAATGAGAGTGTCAATTGTCAGCAGTCAAACGAATTGAGTTGGGTGAACTGAATTCAGAATTGATTGAGTGCGATGAATTATTCAGCTCAATTTAATTAGTTCATTTGTGTTCTATCAAGTTAACCAACCCAGGCCGGAGCTTTCAGGGATCTGAGGTGAGACTTGGCCTTCCCCCATTTCGATTTGGATCTGGGCCAAAGCCCAAATGTTAAGCAGCCCTCTTATAAATAAGTCGATCAGTTACTTGGGCTGGACTCGAATCTTGAGCTACTGAAAGCCCTGTTTCACTAGTCAAATTATTGGGCTAAAGGCTAAAAGATAATTGTTAAATTTGGGCCTTCGAGTTAGGTAGCGAATTCAAATTAAGAGGTTTTTGCCTCTTGTTTGAGTCCGGACTTGAACTTAAGGCCTGAATTTTATAATGCTAATTAACTAGGTGTTTAGAGACAATCGTTAATAGAAAATCATAGTTCTTTTAGGATGGCCTTAAAAAATAAAACAAGGTGCGCCACGCCAAATAAAATTCACGAATTGCGTGGCCCTTTTTAATTGTGTATATTAAAATACGTAGAATTTGGGACGTGCCATTTAGCGAATTTTCATGGCCTCTCACAAAGTTAATGACACGTTAGTCGCATTAGGCGTGCTTTTTAATAATTTTACCTTCCTAAATACGGGTGTGCATTTCATGCAACCCAAATCCAAATCCCAAAATGTTGAATAAAGTGTGTCGAGGATCCGGGTGCATTTCATGTGACGTGATCCGAAAACATATTTTAAACGACGTTCAATTTCTTAAAAAATTTAATTAAAAGCGGTAAATATTTTTAAAATTGCACTATAGGATGACATGTATTAAAATCAGATTTGTAGCCAATTATAATAGTTTAAGCGACCGTGCTAGAACCACGGGATCCGGGGGTGCCTAACACCTTCCCTCGGGTCAACAGAATTCCTTATTCAGAATTTCTGGTTCGTAGACTCCAATTGGGAAGTCGAAATTTTTCCTTGATTGGGGATTCAAATTAAACCGATGACTTGGGACACCAAAAGCCAAACCTATCCCAAGTGGCGACTCTAAAAATCGAATAAATAATCCCATTTCGAATAATGTCACTTTAAATGGAAAAACTCCCTTATACATTATCCTTCGGGGTAGGTGTGTAAAAAAGGAGGTGTGACAGCTCTGGCGACTCTGCTGGGGAAACAAACCCAGAATGTTGATTCAGGGTTCAAGAATTCGAGCTTAGTATAATTGTTATATTTGGCTTTATCTGATTTTTCTACATGTTCCATGCTATACGTGCTAAATGTTTTACCGCTTTGATATTTGCTGAATTGTATATATAAACTGTTACGAAACCCTTCCTCTCTCTGAGTCTTCTACATCATGGAGAAGGGTGCACTTCGTATAGCTTCTCTTCTGTTTAGAGTCTTTTCCTATTTAGAACGAGGTTTGGATAAGTTGCTAAGCCGGCGAAGCTTCTGTATCCCCGGTACGCTGCCTCCCCCTCGGCTCGAGTTGTCCACTCGGGTAAGCCAGGTCTAGACCAATAAACCTAGGGTTTAAACCTAGAAGAACAAAACCTCATGCCGGATCCCTAGTAGGAACGTTTGTTTGCATTATGTGCATTTGACTTAGGGGACTCAACACAGGGGTTGGGTCCGTCTAGGACAGGTGACCTGAAAAGAAATGACCATCCTAATGCATCTTACATGCTACTTGCGCATTTATTTGCTCGGCTTGGCATGTTGACTGGCTTGTATATAATGAGAGAAAATTGAGAAAAATAGCAGTGTTTGGACTAAGTGAGGGTAACCACTTGTTTTGAAAAACCAATGCCAAAATAGTACCGGAATGCTGCCGGGTTTTTGAAAAAAATGAAAAAGGAAATATTTGAAAGAAAAAAAAAAGAAAAGATTGTGTTCAAAAAAAAATATATTAGGTTGACGAATCTGACCGAACTACGCGGGTCTAATTCTCACCGGATGTGAGATACGTAGGCAAACCTCATCGGTTCCGGCCCCAATTTTCAAAAATCCAAAAAAATATTTTCCTTTAGTTCCTTCTTTAAAAATCTTTCCTTAGAAATTTTTTTTAAAAAAAAATTTAGTTTTTAAACTCAAAAAAAAACTGGTTTCCTTCGTTCTAATGTCTTTCATACAAAAAAAAAATCAATAAAAATCAAAATCCCAAAATACGAGTTTCCTTCATTTTGAAGTATTTTCCAAAAAGAAATCCAAAAAAAATCAGAAACAAAACTCCAAAAAAAAAATACTCCTTTGATGTCTTCCTTTCATAAATGTCGATATAAAAAAAAATTGAAAAGAAATTGAAGTCCAAAAAAATATTTTTGCTTTTCTTTAGAAGTACTTTTGTAAATAAATAAAAGCTCAGAAATTCAAAATATTTTTCTTAAAACGGTCCCTCTTTTGAAATTAAAAGGTTACATCCAAAATCCAAAAATATTTTCTTTCTTCCTTAGCAAAAGAGAAAACAAATGAAAATTCGAACAAAAATATTTTCTTTTTACTTTTAAAATTCTCAAAGTTCAAATCAAAAGCAAATGAATTTTTAGAAGTCTTTCTTTCAAAAACAAAATAAAATCAAAAAACAATCAAAAATATTTTTCTTTTGCCTTAAAGCTTTCATGGTTTGAGTTTTAAAAAAAAAAAGGAGAGTCAGTTTACTTACTCAATTCCCAATCTGCCCGAACTACGCTGGTTTGATTCTCACCGGATGTGAGATACGTAGGCAACCCTCATCGGGTCCAACCACCCTTTTGCAAAAATAGCCAAAAATACCAAAATTTTAATTTTTGTCACAAATAAGTCAAGTGATGCCATTCTTGCTTAAAATAAGCCGAATGTCCCCAAAAGGGCGCCGGAAGGCCGTTTTTGCAAGAACAGCCACCTTGGATCATTTTCAATGGTTAGCGGGCACAGCCTTAAAATCTTCTTTCCCGAAGTGCTGAAGGCTGTATCCGCAAAGCCGAAGTTTTGTTTTTGAAATCAAAAATATTTTCATTCTTCTTTCAGTAAAAAGAAATTGTAAGAATCAAAATATTTTCTTTTTCTTTAGAAATAGTTCTTTCATAAATTGAAAATAAAAACAAAATTTTTTTTTCTTAAAAAAAAGAATAAACAAATCGAAGTCTGAAACAAAAAATTCTTTCTTTCTTTATAAGTCTTTCTTTTGAAAATTAAAAAGAAAAACTCAGATCAAAATATAAAAAAAAAAGAGTTTGTCTATCTACTTTATTCCTGATCTTTAAGAACTACGCTTGGTCTGATTCATGCGGGGTCATGATATGTAGGCAGTCTCCATAGGATTCAACCGTAACCCTAAGAGAAAAGGAAAAGGGAGGAAAGAGCAAAATAAAAAAAAACAAGAGGAAAAAAAAAGAAAGAAAATAAGAAAACCGAGAGAAAGAAACCATAGCAAAAGGCAAAGGCAAGAATGAAAGAAAAGAAAAGAGGGAGAGAAAAGAAAAATGAGAAAAATGAGAGAAAACCAGAAAGAAAAAGCAAGGAAGCAGAAATCAAAAGAAAAGAAACGGGAAGAAAAGCTGAGATGACGCATGCAACCGTGGCAAACATGTAGACACTCATTGAACTGTATAGGTGCAGTACACCCCAATGTGCGGTTACCTATCTGTTACTTGTCTCAATCTAACCGTTGTTGCTGCAAATTCCAGCTTAGGTATTTAGAAACGGTGGTTGGTTTTTGGTAAGCTGGCATCGCATCGATATTTCACCAGATCAAAAGGAAGTACAGAAATGTCATTTGAAATTCCTTTGCCACCAGTTCTCATCACTGAAGACAGCCCCATCTCAGGGATCCCGGCTTCCAAGTCTGCCACAGCTGAAGAAAACCGGATATTACATCTCCGAGTGATGGAGATGTGGGACGCATGGACTAATGGCAGGGAGCCTCCAAGTGTTATCCCTGGCTTTCCTGAATTGTTCCCGAGAACCGGGGGTACTTCTAACATCCCCATCAGTCACCCGAATACCCCGTCTGCTCACTTTATAGGAACACCTTCTGAGGTCCGCCCCCAGGGGTTCACATCAGGAGTAGCTCCCAATATCTTTACTGCTCCACCATGCTCTGCCACCACACAGCCTTCACTCCCAAGGCCCGCTTTTGATACCTCAGCCTTCACTTTCCAAAATCCCATCTTTCAAGCAGATCCTCCTCAATATCCCACATACACTTACCCTCAGCCACCGCCATTTGAGCTTACACCAGGGCAAGATAAAACTCCCAAAGCTCCTGAACAAGATGAGATGGCAAAGAGAATGAGGAACCTTGAGCAGAGCTTAAAGAACATGCAAGGTTTAAGCGGGCAGAAAAGTGTTTCTTATACTGATCTGTGCATGTTCCCTCACGTGCACCTGCCCATGGGATTTAAAATGCCAAAATTCGAAAAGTATGATGGGCATGGCGATCCCATTGCTCACTTGAAAAAGTATTGTAATCAGTTGCGCGGGGCCGGCGGAAAAGAAGAGTTATTTATGGCATATTTCGGAGAAAGCTTAGTAGGAATTGCCTCAGAATGGTATATGGACCAAGATGTCTCACGATGGCACATTTGGGACGATCTTGCCAGAGATTTTGTAAGGCAGTTTCAATACAACATCGACATCGCACCAGACAGGAACTCTTTGGCAAATTTGAAGAAGAAGCCCTCGGAAAGTTTCAGAGAATATGCTATTAAATGGCGCGAACAGGCAACGAGGGTGAAACCCCCATGGATGAAGTAGAAATGGTCACTGTCTTCCTTTAGGCCCAGGAAGCAGATTACTTCCAGAACATGATGTCGGCCATGGGCAAACCTTTTGCAGAGGCGATTAAGATCGGGGAAATGGTAGAAAATGGTTTGAAAACGGGCAGGATTCTGAGTCAGTCGGCCATCAGAGCAACCTCCCAAGCTATCCAAGGCGGGTCTGTAGGAATGGCCAAAGGTAACAAGAAAGAAGAAACGGTTATGGCAGCCTCAGGGGCAAGGAGACATCGCGCTCCCAGACCCATGTTTTCGGACAGAACCCCTCAACATTACTACCCTCATCACGATATGGCTTATGCTCCTCCACCTTATGGGGTCATGAACGCTCTACCCTTCGGCCGGCCGCAGCCACATGCCAACAGAAATCAACCTCCATTCCCAAGAAATCAGCCTCCCTACCAGAACCACTATAACCCCCCACCTCCGCAGAATAACTTCCATCCTCGGGAACCACCCAGGAGACCAAACTTTACCCCAATTGGTGAATCTTACTCTAGTCTATTCCCGAAACTTGTCCAAATGGGTCTACTGCAGCCGGTCCCTCAGAACAGACAAAATCCAGCATCGCCGCCTACAGAGCTGGTGTCAGGTGTGCATACCATTCAGGGGCAGAAGGCCATCATACAAATGACTGTTGGACTCTGAAACAAGCGGTGGAAAACTTAATAGAGCAAGGAAAAATAATACTGAGGGATGAGGATATCCCAAATGTGACCAATAATCCACTGCCAACCCACAACAACGGGCCGATGATCGGGATGATCTGTGAAGACAGAGAATTTGATCCAGCATTAAAAGCTATAATTGCTATCACTGATGCAGAAAGAAAGCAAAAGGTGGCCCCGAAGCAAGAGAAAGGGGAAAAGAAGAGCAAAATCACCAAGACAGAACCAGAAAAGAAAGCTGATTTGAAAAAAGGAACACAAATGTACGTACCCAAGCAAGCCTATGTGGTGCGGGGGACAATCAAACCACCTCGGCTGAGTGAGCCAGTGGTTATTGGACGCGTACCACAAAAGCCTATGACGAACCCTGGTGCGGTACCATGGAATTATCATCAGACGGTGGTTATATACAAGGGTAAAAAGATCTTGGGGGAGTTGCTAGAAAACCCCCCTGTTGAGAAATATTCAAATGTAGAGGAGGTAAACAATGCCACCATAAGGCGTTTCCCGCCTAAGAAGACTGTGAATGCTGAGGAAGCAGAAGTGTTCTTTCAAAAAAATGAAAATGGCCGATTATGAGGTGGTACATTTGTATGAAACTTTTGTCAAGCCTAAGTACAGTAAAGAGGAAGATGATAAGGTTTTTACGGCTAATGAAATTGAGGAAATAAGTGGGGCAATGAGGAAAATGCTCTACGAAACCCACATGGTCCAGCCGGGAGAGGGCACTAGCACCGCTGAGGTGTTATACATGGGACCAAGCGCCAAGCTTCAAAACTGGATGGCTACGCCATTCCCGATCAGGCGGGAGTCCCGGTAGACCCGTCCTGCTACTTTTTCTGCATCCCGAGTTATTCCAGGGTGTAACTCGGATGTTTCCTGTAGTTTCTTGTCTTTGAATTCCCGAATGTGAACCTTGTTATCTTCAAAATTCCAAGAAATGAAATCAATATTTCATCGTTCATTTTTCTTTGTTCTTTCTAATGTTGCTATTTTTCCCCCTTCATTTCTTCTCTTTAGCTCTAATAATGCAACTTTAAATGACATGACATGCTTGCGGACCTCACGCCTAGATCCCAAAACGCTGTCAAATTTCGAAATACTGAATCAAGAGTCGAAATGCAAAGAAGGTAACCTTGAGAAAATAAAACAAAGAATCGGAACAATTGAAGGAAAATTGGTTCGCGGGTTGGAAAGGTCCATACATTACAACAAAAGAGTGTGTTGTACCCAGGGCACATCCGGGCAGTTGTACCAACAAAGAATGGCCCGCGCTTACAACAAGGAGGTGCGTCCCCAGGAATTTTGAAGCGGGACAACTCGTGTTAAGACGCATTCTCCCTCATCACCATGAAGCCAAAATTTGCTCCTAATTGGAAGGGTCCATACATCATCCGGAAAATATTGCCGAGAGGAGCATTTTATCTGGGAGACATCGAAGGCAATGATCCCGAAGCAGCTGTGAATGCGGATGCAGTAAAAAGGTACTATGTTTATATTCTCTGCGGTGACGACTTTGTTCAATTGAGATGACGAAGGTTTTCCTTCCCGCTATCCAAACATTATCAACCCTTCGCAAACCCATTTGAGCCGGTTACTCTTTTTTGGCTACCCTCTTTGGAACCCGGAAGTATTATCGAAAAAAAAGGAAAAAAAAAAGAAACAAAAAAGAAAAAGAAAATATGAAAAAAGAAAAGAAAAAAAAAGAAAAAAGAAAAAAAAGAAAAGAAAAAGAAAATATGATGGAAAAAAATATATGAAAAAAGAAAAGAAAAGAAAAGAAAATATGATGAAAAGAAAAATAAAAAGAAAACAAAAACGATAACAACAAAACCAAATATTTTCCCTGAACTACGTCTGACTTGATTCCGAAAGGATACGTAGGCAGCCTCTCTCCAGGGTTCAGTCACACCAAAACAAAAATCCCAATTTCCCCAAAAATGAAACTGGGGCAAATGATATAACGACTCGGCAATGAGCCCACCAAAACCGTTCCAAAGTTGTAATTCCATCCAAGATTCTTTTTACCCAAAAACCTTGTCCAAGTCCTTCCGATCAATTGGCAAAGGCGTGGGAATTGAAAACATTATTGTTGGAATCTGATGCAATCAAATTGAGAGAAATAAAATGAGAGAGTCTTATCGGTGAAAACCTACGGGCACCATAAGGCGACGGTGAGTAGAGAAATTGAAAATGAGAGAGTCCGCTTAGTGAAAACTCGTAAATAGCACTATCGGGCAACGGTGAGAAGAGAAATGAGAGAGGTCAATTGGCGAAAACCCGCAAAGGGCGCCGTCGGCCGAAGAGAAGACATCTCCCACCACTGAAAGAGTCCTGGCAAGGTTCCCTGGTTTTGAGACACGGGTCAATGAGTTTACGAGAAGTTGGAATGTTTGTGCGGGTCGGGCATCCAGTCCAAGAAGCATGTTATGTTTATTTGGAGCTTGTATGCACCCCCAGATAAGTCCTTCTCTTCCCCCCGAAAGGGACGCTTCTCTGTAAATTCATCTTCTTGCTTACTCTTCCTTGAATCCCTTTCGCCCTAACACTGATTCCGAAACTATTACAAAGAAAAGGTTGCAGGATTGGCTTTACAGGGCTCCCCCTAACAAAAGCTAAAGAAAAGTACCCAGCCTCAGCGGGTGCATCAAGTCAATCCCGACTGACCATGATGGCAGATGCTTTGAAATCAGAGCTATTGAAAGAGAAAAACAAAAAAGGTTAAGGACAAAGGTCTTAAAGGCAGAATAAAGTGAAAGGTCGGAGCCCCACGCGGGCGTGTTGTCATGAAATCCTGCAAGATGAGCCATCCGGTTTGAAAGAGAGAAGAATCTTCAAAACCAGCAAGCAGCAGAGGTTCTTAACAGAAGCTAGGCCAGGATCAAGCAATCAAGGCCACAAAACCAACCACCGTTTCAAACTAACAATTGTTCTTTGTTTGAAAATTGAAACAGGTGTAATCCAGGCAACCGCGCAAAAGCAGGCGCAGCCAAAAGAAAAGAAACGCGCAAATGCTGAAACAGCATTGCAGCAAATAATCAATGCAAAAGAGAAGTTTCCTCCAAGTTCTTTCCTGCATCTTATCAAAAAATAAAAAATAAAATTAAAAAGGAGAAAAAAGATATAACCAAAGAATCCCAAAAAAGGATAGTGCTCTCTACTTTCTCTCTCTAACTTCTGTCTTTTTCGTGTAGGGCAGCCATGGCTGCTGCACCCTCTCCCCAGCCTTTGGCTGTGGGAGAGGCTATTCAAAACACTACAGAAAATCAAACAAATCACAATATAAAACAAACATATGCAACGCAGCTTGTTGGGAAACAATCTGCCAAAAAAAATTCAAAACTGGAACTTTGTCCTGTTACGTTTGAGCATGGACTACCTACTGTAGAATTCACATTAGATGAAGTGAATTCATTCACCATGGAAGGTATGCACCAAGCAGTTATAATTAAATTTAAATACGGAAAGCCTGATCTTCAGGAGCTGCGACAAATTCTGCCGAAACAGTTCGATATTAAAGGTAATTGCAATATTGGACAACTGGAATTTCGACATGTACTGGTAAGGCTTGATTTATTTGATGATTTTGTTCAAGTATTATCAAGATCAACAGGCTATGTTAAGTCGAAAGGCGATGAGTTCTTTTATAGAACTTTTCCATGGACGATTGGATTTAATCCAAGAGAAGAGACGTCTAAAGCTGTTGTTTGGATTTCCCTGCCAGAACTACCTGCAATTTTTTTTGCAAGGAAGTCATTGATGTCCATAGCTTCTACTGTTGGTAAACCTCTAGCAGTAGACAAAGCTACCCAAGATCGAACGCGACCAAGTACGGCGAGGGTAAAAGTGTTGCTCGACCTGTTGGACAAACATCCCAAGAAGGTTAGGATTCAGATTGGTGATCCTAAATCTAGGAAACTAGTGGAATTTCATCAAGAGGTTAGATATGATAATCTTCCAAAGTACTGTACTTGTTGTAAACACCAGGGGCATAATGAAAAATCTTGTCGTTGGAGGATCGAGAATAATCAGGGAGATGTCGAAGTCGTGGAGGAAAGGGAAGGTCTGGGCAATTTGGAAAAATTGCAAGGTGATGCTAGAGCCTATCTTAATGCAAAAAGAGATGGGCAATTGGAAAGTGAACCAGCAAAACAGAACTCTGCCCTGCAGCAGGTATTGCACACAGATGGAGGAAAACAAATTGATGCTGGGAACAATGGCAATGATATGAATCAAGTAGTTTAGTGTACTTACGTAGGAGATGGCTCCAAGATTGGTAAAGGGCCTGCTAAGTCAACACCAGAGAGTAATGCAGTAAAAAATCAAACTTCTGTGGAGATCAATGATAAGGAGGATCCAAGAAAAAATAGTGTAGTGGTCAGGAATTCTGCTGTGGGTAAGCAGCAGGTTTCACAAGTTGAAGGAGAGAAACAAAGTGTTAATGTGAACAATCAGAGTGTGATGAATCGAGGAGGTACTGAGATCACTGTAGGTGATGTTTCAAAATTAGATAAGGGTCCAGTTAAGCCTTCACGAGATGTTCCTGCTAGCATACCCTTAGCGAGGATTTCCAATGTCGTGAATCTAGTTGTGCAGGCTTATGATAAGCTGGCTAGGGCTGCAGCTATATTGTCATCTGGTACAGGCTCCAAGAGTACTGCTGTATATGCTAAGGAAGCTGATCTCTCTAAGAAAAATCAAATTGATCTTATTGGTAAAGAGGTACAGCAGAGGTTTGAGCAGGGGACTCTGGCTCAGGGAATTGGTGCAGGTGCAAATCTGGAGGCTACTGCTTTTAAAGCAACTAGTGATCGAGTTGTGGAGACTAATGTTGCATTGAATGCAATTGGTGTGACAATTGATGCTGGGATTACTAAGGCTACTGCTGAAGTTGAGAAACCAGCAGACTTGAGAGGTACTACTGTGCAAAAGGAGGTACAAGAACTGGAAGGAGAAGTTGCTTTGGTTCCTGTTGACAAAGCTGGAAGTGAACCAGATATGCATACAACTCGCTTGAAGGCTGCAAAAAATACTGTGGTTGATCAAGCTTTAGCTGGAAATTCTAAAGGTTCAGCAATTGAACCTGGGCTGTTGGATGACAGTGCTTTAGCTGCAGATGCTCGAGCAATCCTTTCCAAGAATAATGCAGCAGTAGCAGTGGTAGAACAAGTTGACAAAGCTGGAAATCGACCAGTTTCTGCAGGTTCACAATTGAAGACTAATGTTGCATTGAATGCAACTGATAATCGATCGACTGCTGGTGTTAAGTCAGGTGCTCAAGGTGTGCAACAATCTAAGGGTGGTGACTTCATAGTAGTAAATAATATGGAGGGGCAACTGGTGTTGGTTGAGAAAGAACAACCCAGTAACTCCGTCACAGCTAATATCAATATCACCGCTACTGGAGCTAAAATTCTGGAAAATTTGAACCCTTTAAACGCATTGCCTGGGATGCATCTTACTGCAAATAAAGGGTTCTCTCTACAAGGGGTAACTTCCAGGAAGTTTGTTGGAGTTGGATTGAATACCTCAAACCATGAGGTACCTTCAAATGAGATGTTTGATCAATCTATCCAACCTTCACATAATCAGGACACTTTGTCCATGATGTCATCTGCAACAAAAAATCCAAAAGGGGGGACAGACCACACAAGATATGTACATGAAGACGAGATGAGTGAAGACTTGTGTGATGAACCTGTGAATTCCCAGGAGCTAAACACTCAAGAAACTGGTTCATCAACAAGACAAGGTGGTAAAGCTAAGGAAGGGGCAGTAGCTGTGATTGAGCAGGTTGCGAGTCCATCTCCTATTACAAGTGGAGTGGCTGCATAATATAACTTGACGCCCACAAACATCCTCCAAGCTCTTGTAAATGTTTCTGCCGCTAATTTTGAAAGAAATCCAAAATTAGTTGAACAAATGCAAAAGAAGGGACAGCAAAAACAGAATGCAATTGCTCCAATTATCAGTTCGGAGGAAAGAACTTTACTGGATGAGATGGTAAGTCCAAAACCTCGAAGATGTGCATACTCAACTGGATCAAAAATGACTTCACAAAAGATGAAAGCTTCAGTGGCAAAGACAGGTAGTGCACAGAGAATAAAGAGGAATGAACCATTACAGATGGTTCTACAAGAAGAGGCTAATCAAAAACTAGAGCTCAACTTACGTCTTGCTAGTTCTGATAAAGCAGAAGAAGATGAATTGATTGAATCTTGTCCGGACAAGTGGAGATTTCTCTCCTAAGCATAATAAAAAAAAAGGAGGTGAATCAAGGAATAACACTCAGGCAACTCCCAATGAGAGCTGCAAAGCAAAAAGGGGTTGCCCCCTCCACATCTACGAGGTCCAATAGATCGGAGAAGAAATGAAGAATTTTGAAGATTACTTAAAGACAGTTAAAGAGGAGGAAGTCCAAATTGAAGAACTTACAAGTTTGATAAATGAGGGGCAAAACTCTAATTTCTACATTGTTTTAGTCTATCATTTTCAAAGCATCATCATTTGTAATAGCATCATAGAGTGTGTTATAAACTCTATGGCGATCATAGAATACTTGGTACTTTCAAGTTCCTATTTCTTACATGCTTGCTAGTAGATGAGGATTTTTCTTTGCCTCAATAGGATTAGTAAGGTAAGGTCCATGCCCCCCTTACATGTACTCTTCCTATGTGGTTCGTTTTTCTTTTTATTATTAATAAAACTAGCCCTAGGCACCTGCCTAGTGGATTTGCTAAAAAAAAGGATAGTGTAGACTTCCCAATATCAACATGTTACTTGGTTTAGCCAACATTAGGGCTCCAACCCCTGAGTTGAGCGTTTTTCCTTTTAGCCAACATTAGGGCTCCAACCCCTGAGTTGAGCGTTTTTCCTTTTAGCCAACATTAGGGCTCCAACCCCTGAGTTGAGCGTTTTTCCTTTTAGCCTACATTAGGGCTCCAACCCCTGAGTTGAGCGTTTTTCCTTTTAGCCAACATTAGGGCTCCAACCCCTGAGTTGAGCGTTTTTCCTTTTAGCCAACATTAGGGCTCCAACCCCTGAGTTGAGCGTTTTTCCTTTTAGCCAACATTAGGGCTCCAACCCCTGAGTTGAGCGTTTTTCCTTTTAGCCAACATTAGGGCTCCAACCCTGAGTTGAGCGTTTTTCCCATTAGCCAACATTAGGGCTCCAACCCCTGAGTTGAGCGTTTTTCCTTTTAGCCAACATTAGGGCTCCAACCCTGAGTTGAGCGTTTTTCCCTTTAGCCAACATTAGGGCTCCAACCCCTGAGTTGAGCATTTTCCCTTTAGCCAACATTAGGGCTCCAACCCCTGAGTTGAGCGTTTTTCTTTTTAGCCAACATTAGGGCTCCAACCCCTGAGTTGAGCGTTTTCCCTTTATCCAACATTAGGGCTCCAACCCCTGAGTTGAGCGTTTTCCCTTTTGCCAACATTAGGGCTCCAATCCCTAAGTTGCGCCTTGTAGAAATAGGTTTCCATTCCCTAATCTGTGTCATCGTAGTTAAATACAATTCTTGAAAATGAAAAAAAAAGAATGAGTTCAGACTTTGCCACAAATAACTCACGAAATTTTCCTAGTGAAAACTGGGGCAGAAAATTTCGTTCGTTTGTTTGTTTTGGTGTCTTAAGCAGGTTTGACATCGAGGCACAGGGGTTCGAGATGACCTACGGAATGAGTCTCAATCCAGAATAAAGAAAAGAGGAAAAGAACAAAAGGAAATGAATTCAAAATGTTGAAGCAAACAAAGGTGCGGATTGCTCAAAATTTGATTGAAGGCATAAGCTCCGCCGATCCCGCTTTGACCCAATGCTGCAGGAAGAAACAACACCTACAACTTGCAATCATCAAGATTCAGATCGGAGTCCACAGCAAAATCAGCTAAGACTCAAGATCAAGCTTCAAGAGATTTATAGATAGGAATCTTGTAACTCATAGTTGATAGGCATAGCTAGCTTAGCTTTGATTTTCCTTTTTGGTGTAATAAGGAGGTCAGCAAGCAGTAGCAGCAGCAACAACAGTGAAATCACAACTCCTAGTAGTCCCAGATACCAAACCTTCCAGAACTACACTGACCTGATTCCTTTATAGCCAAGGATATGTAGGCAACCTTTGAAGTAGGGTTCGGTCAGACGGTTTTCAAAATGCTTCTCCTAGAGTGCCGAGCGGGCAAAAATCCCTCATATTGCTCATTTATCTTTGCCCGAAAACCCTTCGTGTCTCCGAGCAAAGAGGGGCAGCTGTGAGCACGTGATTTTTGCCGCGCTTAAATTACTCCTATAGAATTAATTAAAATTAGAATTTTTCTTTTAGTATTTGAATTTTTAGGAATTAACTGCATGATTTTGTGTTTTATTTGCATTTTGTGTGCATTTTTAGTTGTCATAAAAAGTGAAAGAAAAATTACAAAATAGCATAATAGAATTTAGGATCCAATTTTAGCATTTTTATTAGTAAATTGATATTGCAAAAAATAAAGAAATACTAAAAATGTTTCTTTTGCATTTTTACTTTGTTTTAGTTTTCTTAGGAATTAGTTAATTTAGAAATTAATTAGTACAATTGTAGAGTTACTTTGGGTCTTTTGTTTTTGCATTTAAAATTTAGAAAAATAATAAATAAACAAAAATCAAAAGAAAAGGAAGTCCCCTTAATAAGAGACCCGAAATTGGGCCATTTTTGTTCAAACACCCCAGCCCAAGTGCACAAAGACTCGTTCCGACCCAGCCCCGTCCACAAAGCCACCCAGTCCACCCCTTTTAATCCGAAACGACGTCGTTAAGTGTTGCTTTAATCTCAGCCGTCGAGGATACTAGGTCCAACGGCTCAGAACTAATGGTCATGTGATATAAAACGGTCGGAGACCCCCCTACCCCCCAATCCGTCGTCTCTCTCTCACCCCACATAAACCCTAGAGACTCCTTTCCCGTCTCTGCCGCCTTCCACCGTCCGCCGCCGGCTGGAAATCGCCTCCGCCGCCAGCGAAGCTCCAATGACACCCAAATTTACACCCCTTAACCACCTTCCTCTCCTCTTTCCAAAGCTCCAAATATCATCCCTCAAATCCAACCCAAGCTTCTCGAATAATCAAATCTGTGGACGCCGCCTCCGCCGCCCACGGCGGCGCCACCACCAAACAGCCCCAAATTTACACCACATAACCTCCTCATCTCCCTCTTTACGAATCCATGGCTTGTTTCCTTCGAATCCTCACCAAACTCCTCGAATTTCAAATCAAAAATCCGGCCTAAACCCTAAATCCTCCAAATCTCATCAAATCGATGTCACACGACCTCCTCACTTCCTTCATGACGAATCCATCATCAGTAGCGTTCGAGTCTCACTGGAGCTGGTTGAATTTCAGCAGCCAAATCAACCTAGGATTAATCACTTAGACTAAGTTGAATCCACAACAATCAACAACACCCAGTAATTGAAATCCAGCCAAAAACTGATCCAATCAAGCTGAAACACCCACGCAGATTCAACTCATCCTAACTTTCAGCTATTCAGGGATGATTTCAGAAGGAAGACTTAAAGGATTTTGTGCAATTTCAGTAAAACATTGAAAAATTTTGTATTTTTTGGCTCTTAGAATCCATGAAATTTTATCTCTCAAAATCTAGGCTCTCAGATTTTAAACTCTGAAAACTTTGGCTCTCAAAACTTCTCTCTAACTTTCAGATTTCAAAACTTTTTTTTTCCCAAAAAAAAACCTCCTTTGCAAGGCAGGGTATACTGCCTTTTATGGGCAAATAACTAGGGCATCTTTCAGATTTTACTTTGCACTTCAGACCACTCTTAATTTTAGCCTTTTTTGCTTAAAAGTCCTTAGGGGACTGACTTGTTACCCAAGTTATACCACTTAAGTCCTGAATTTCAAATTGGAACCCCAATCTAGAAGGTTCTAGGGGGTTCTATTTTCTGTTATTGCAGGATTCCTTAATTAAATTACCCAATTACCCTTGATTTTACCCCTGAAATCACTAACCTAGGTTAAACTAACCCCAAGTCTAACTACACCAGCCCTTTTAACTTGGTCAATGATGACCATAGTTACCTACAAGGGCTTGGAATTATTCAGTAATCGTGAGCACGTGATTTTTGCCGCGCTTAAATTACTCCTATTGAATTCATTAAAATTAGAATTTTTCTTTTAGTATTTGAATTTTTAGGAATTAACTGCATGATTTTGTATTTTGTTTGCATTTTGTGTGCATTTTTAGTTGTCATAAAAAATGAAAGAAAAATTACAAAATAGCATAATAGCATTTAGGATCCAATTTTAGCATTTTTATTAGTAAATTGATATTGCAAAAAATAAAGAAATACTAAAAATGTTTCTTTTGTATTTTTACTTTCTTTTAGTTTTCTTAGGAATTAGTTAATTTAGAAATTAATCAGTACAATTGTAGAGTTACTTTGGGTCTTTTGTTTTTGCATTTAAAATTCAGAAAAATAATAAATAAACAAAAATCAAAAGAAAAGGAAGTCCCCTTAATAAGAGACCCGAAATTGGGCCATTTTTGTTAAATACCCCATCCCAAGTGCACAAAGACTCGTTCCGACCCAGCTCAGTCCACAAAGCCACCCGGTCCACCCCTTTTAATCCGAAACGACGTCGTTTAGTGTTGCTTGGATCTCAGCCGTCGAGGATACTAGATCCAACGGCTCGGAACTAATGGTCATGTGATATAAAACGGTCGGAGACCCCCCTACCCCCCAATCCATCGTCTCTCTCTCTCTCACCCCACATAAACCCTAGAGACTCCCTTCCCGTCTCCGCCGTCGGCCGGAAATCGCCTCCGCCGGTGGCGAAGCTCCAATGACACCCAAATTTACACCATTTAACTGCCTTCCTCTCCTCTTTCCAAAGCTCCAAGTATCATCCCTCAAATCCAACCCAAGCTTCTCGAATAATCAAATCTGTAGACGCCGCCTCCACCGCCCACGGCGGCGCCACCACCAAGCGGCCCCAAATTTACACCACATAACCTCCTCATCTCCCTCTTTACAAATCCATGGCCTATTTCCTTCGAATCCTCACCAAACTCCTCGAATTTTAAATCAAAAATCCGGCCTAAACCCTAAATCCTCCAAATCTCATCAAATCGATGTCACACGACCTCCTCACTTCCTTCATGACGAATCCATCATCAGTAGCGTTTGAGTCTCACCGGAGCTGGTCGAATTTTAAATCTAAGAAGCGGCGGGACTTTAGAAGTATACCAGTACACATCCTGTAAACTTCCAAGTTTGTGGACATGGAATGAAGTATGAACTGATTCTCTGTTTTGATTTTTCCTATTTGTGTTCCCTATAGTACCATGACTTCAATAGATTCTCGTTTGTAATTAAACTTGACTATGTGAGAATGATGAACTGATTTTTTGTTTCCTTTTCATGATCACACGAACACTGTGTTTGGTAGTATCAGATTCGAATTAGCTTGGAGCTCGTTGTGTATGTTAGTCATGCATCAATGCGAAACCAGGAATTCAAAAATAGTATGCTGTGCTATTCAAGTAGACTGTAATGTGCACGTTCGATTTGAATAACTATTAATTCCATCCATGGCCAATAGTGTTATTCGAATAATCAGTAATATTGATGGGTATCAGTTTTGTTAAATGTTCTGTTAATTAGTTGGATTGTTTCAAAAATGTTCCAGTCAGGTTAAATTGGGTCATAAGCATGAATTGAGTTATTAAAAATTGTGTAAATATAGATGTTAACAAATATACTCATTTGAATCCATCTAGACAATAATTTAGTGCAGTCGTTTATTTTAGGCTTGTTCTTTAGCCCTAATTCGAAATAGTTCATTACTGATGTATCAGCATGTCTATCATGTACCTTATTAGCCTGAGATTTCATGAAATGATTTAATTGCAATGAATTTCCAAAAAATGAGAGTGTCAATTGTCAGCAGTCAAACGAATTGAGTTGGGTGAACTGAATTCAGAATTGATTGAGTGCGATGAATTATTCAGCTCAATTTAATTAGTTCATTTGTGTTCTATCAAGTTAACAAACCCAGGCCGGAGCTTTCAGGGATCTGAGGTGAGACTTGGCCTTCCCCCATTTCGATTTGGATCTGGGCCAAAGCCCAAATGTTAAGCAGCCCTCTTATAAATAAGTCGATCAGTTACTTGGGCTGGACTCGAATCTTGAGCTACTGAAAGCCCTGTTTCACTAGTCAAATTATTGGGCTAAAGGCTAAAAGATAATTGTTAAATTTGGGCCTTCGAGTTAGGTAGCGAATTCAAATTAAGAGGTTTTTGCCTCTTGTTTGAGTCCGGACTTGAACTTAAGGCCTGAATTTTATAATGCTAATTAATTAGGTGTTTTAGAGACAATCGTTAATAGAAAATCATAGTTCTTTTAGGATGGCCTTAAAAAATAAAACAAGGTGCGCCACGCCAAATAAAACTCACGAATTGCGTGGCCCTTTTTAATTGTGTATATTAAAATACGTAGAATTTGGGACGTGCCATTTAGCGAATTTTCATGGCCTCTCACAAAGTTAATGACACGTTAGTCGCATTAGGCACGCTTTTTAATAATTTTACCTTCCTAAATACGGGTGTGCATTTCATGCAACCCAAATCCAAATCCCAAAATGTTGAATAAAGTGTGTCGAGGATCCGGGTGCATTTCATGTGACGTGATCCGAAAACATATTTTAAACGACGTTCAATTTCTTAAAAAATTTAATTAAAAGCGGTAAATATTTTTAAAATTGCACTATAGGATGACATGTATTAAAACCAGATTTTTAGCCAATTATAATAGTTTAAGAGACCGTGCTAGAACCACGGGATCCGGGGGTGCCTATCACCTTCCCTCGGGTCAACAGAATTCCTTATTCAGAATTTCTGGTTCGCATACTCCAATTGGGAAGTCAAAATTTTTCCTTGATTTGGGATTCAAATTAAACCGGTGACTTGGGACACCAAAAGCCAAATCTATCCCAAGTGGCGACTCTAAAAATCGAATAAATAATCCCATTTCGAATAATGTCACTTTAAATGGAAAGACTCTCTTATACATTATCCTTCGGGGTAGGTGTGTAAAAAAGGAGGTGTGACAGTAATAACCAAATGACATTCAATTATAACAAAACCCCCAAAATTTTAATACGAATCCAAACAACCCTAATTTAAGCTTGAATTAACTACTGAACTCCGAATTGAAAACTACTACTATCGATCATCAGTCAAACAGAAAATAAAGAAACAAATAAAATTAATCAATAACACAGAATCATGCTATATCAGTACGAACAAGGAGAAGAAAAAAAATCAGAAACTTGAAACAAAATCTAAGAACACTGAGCAAGCAAACATCAATGGACAAACTAGATTAAAATTCATATACAAGGTGAAATAAACAAAAATAAAACTAAGAAAACTTACAAATTAAACCCGAACACGACTGACCGTCCAATTTCAACCGCGAGATAATGTCAATCAACTGTTCATTGTCATGAACAGTCAAATGACATTATCCCATGGTGAAATTGAGCCTAAACTCGTGAAAACTGGAGGAGAAGCCTCGCAAATTCAGAATCCAAGTTGAAATCTTAGGGCTTAATTTTGATTTGAAATTCGAGAGATTTGGGGAATATTTGAAGGAAAAGGAGTGCGGATTTGGAATGAGGGGCAGGCGAGGGTTCAAGGGTGTCAATTTGGTGGTGGGTGGGTGGTGGCGCTGCCGGACACGGCGGAGGAGTCCATGGCGGCGCTAGGGTTTCGGGATTTGGGGGAGTTTCGGTAGGTTTTGAGGGGAAATGATGGTGGATCGATGATGAGGAGGTGAAGATAAGGCTCTAGTGTGAATTTGAGGTCCATTGGACAATTGCCGTCGGCGAAGGCGATTTCCGGCCGGCAGCAGACGGCGGCTCAGGGCGGAATTAGGGTTTGGTGAGAGAGACGAGGGGGAGGGGGTTCTGAGGGGGGTAGGGTATGTTAGGACACTTATATTTGTTTTGTGATTTTAGTACTTTTGTAAAAACCCTAATTTCTAATTGATCTAAAAAAATGTAAAATTAAATCCTAAATGCCAATGCAATATTTTTGTATTTTTTATGAATTATCTAAACTAATCATGCTCATACAAATGCAAATATACACAAAAATTACGCAATTAAATCCTAAAAATCAAATAATTTAAGGATAAATCCTAAATCTAAGGAGTCTGTAGGAGTAATTCAAGCGAGGCAAAAATCACGTGCTCACACAGGGTTGGCCTCGATCAGCAACGTAAGTCTGTAGGCCACTTCTCCCACTCGCTCAAGGATCTCAAAAGGCCCGATATACCTAGGGCTTAGCTTGCCCTTTTTTCCAAACCTCATTATACCCTTCATGGGTGACACCGACCATGAATGACATATCACGAACCTTATGGTCGACATAACTAATCTGCCTGGACTGAGCTGTACGAAGTATATCCTGAATGATCTTATCCTTATCCAAGGCATCCTGCGCCAAATCTGTACCCAATAACTGAGCCTCCCCCGGCTCAAACCATCCAACCGGCGATCGACACTGTTTATCATATAATGCCTCATAGGGAGCCATCTGGATGCTCGACTGATAGTTGTTGTTGTCGGAAAATTGCGCTAACGGCAAGAACCGATCCCAAGAACCTCAAAAGTCAATAACACAGGCCCGGAGCATATCCTCCAAGATCTGAATAGTACGCTCGGGATGTCCGTCCGTCTGAGGATGAAATGTGGTGCTCAACTCGACCTGCATACCCAACTCACGTTGTACTGCCCTCAAAAAATACGAGGTAAACTACGTACCTCGATCACAAAAAATAGACACGGGCACACCATGAAGACGAACGATCTCACGGATATAAATCTCTGCCAACCGCTCCGAAGAATAGGAAACTGCCATAGGAATAAAATGCGTTGACTTGGTCAGTCTATCCACAATAACCCAAACTGCATCGAACTTACTCTGTGTTCGTGGGAGTCCAACAACGAAATCCATAGTGATTCGCTCCCACTTCCACTCAAGAATCTCTATCTTCTGAAGCAAACCACCAGGTCTCTGACGCTCATACTTTACTTGCTGACAATATAAACACCGAGCTACATATGCAGCAATATCCATCTTCATTCTCCTCCACCAATAATGCTGCCGCAGGTCCTGATACATCTTGGCAGCCCCCGGATGAATAGAATACCGGGAACTTTGAGCCTCCTCTAGAATCAACTCACGAAGTCCATCCACATTAGGCACACAAACATAACCCTACATCCTCAAAACTCCACCATCTCCAACCGTAACCTGCTTGGCATAACCGGGCCGTACTGTGTCCCTAAGAAGAAAAAAATGAGGATCATCATACTGCCGCTCCCTAATACGCTCAAACAAGGAAGACCGAGCGACTGTGCAAGCTAAAACACGACTGGGCTCAGAAATATCCAACCTCATGAACTGATTGGCTAATGCCTGAACATCTAATGCAAGCGGTCTCACACCGACATGAATATACGCAAGGCTGCCCGTGCTAGCTGAATTCCTACTCAATGCATTTAGCACATTTAGCATGAAACATGTAGGAAAATCAGATAATAGATAACCAATCATAACAGCTACTCTAAGCTCGAATTCTTGAACCCTGAACCGAAGTTCTGGGTTGTTTCCCCAGCAGAGTCGCGATAGCTGTCACACCTCCTTTTTTACACACCACCCCGAAAGGATAATGTATAAGGGAGTTTTCCATTTTAAGTGACATTATTCGAAATGGGATTATTTATTTAATTACAGTCGCCACTTGGGATAGGTTTGGCTTTTGGTGTCCCAAGTCACCGATTTATCTTGAATCCAAATCGAGGAAATTTTCGACTTTCCAAATGAAGTCTGCGAATCAGAAATTCTGACTAAGGAATTATGTTGACCCGAGGGAAGGTGTTAGGCACCCCCGGATCCCGTGGTTCTAGCACGGTCTCTTAAACTATTATAAATGGTCTAATATCTGATTTTAATACATGTTTCAACCTATAGTGCAATTTTAAATTATTTACCGCTTTTATTTAATTTTAAGGAGAATTGCAACGCTATTAAAACATATCTCGAACCACGTCACATAAATGCACCCGTGGTTTTTGATATATTTTAACATCGTTGGGACTTGGATTTGGGTCACATAAATGCGCACCCGAGTTTAGGAAAGTAAAATTATTAAAGAACGCGCCTAAAGTGACTAGCGCGTTATTAATTTTGCGGGAGGCAATGAACATTCGCTAAATGACACGTCCCGAATTCTAAGGATTTTTAAAGATAATTATTGAGGGCCACACAATTTGTGAATTTTGTTTGGGGCGGCGCACCTTGATTTATTTTAAAAGCCACCCTAAAAGGAACTATTATTCTCTAATAAGGATTGTCTCTAAAAAAACTTAATTAATTAACATTATTCAATAACTACTATTAAAAGCATTCAAGGAAATTAGGGCCCCAAGATCAAGTCCAAACCCAAACAAGAGGATCTTCCTTATTGAATACCCCTTAATTCAAATTTGCTACTTAACTTGAAAGGCCCAAGCCTATATATTAAAAGTAAACCAATAACTCTAAAAATGGATTCAGGCATTTAGTACATTGGGCTTCGAAAATTAGCCCAAGAGTGAGGAAAGTTCAGTCAGCTCTTATAAGAAGCTGCCCAGCGTTGGGCCATAATACAAACCCAACTTGGAACCGTCTTTAATAGCCCACAATTCAGCAAAATACATTGGTTCAATGGGCTAGTAATACTTGGGCTTGTTAGCATGTAGCTAGGCCCAAATCTCAATTAGACGACAAGCTGCCATGCTGGGCTCATGAATGAGCCCAAACTCACTATTGATTTTCTTTGGATCTCAACAGTACTGATTTTAAAACAACTGAATCTAATAATTTTATAAACAAAGGAAAGATACATGTTTATTCAAATCAAAGGCGTGTTGACCTTTAAAGTCAAATCTCGCACACATTATTCAGCTCGTCTATATATTGATGAACCAACATACTTGTTTCTGAAATTTATTCTCTAAAATAAAACAAAGTTCAACTTCATTTAACATATTCTTTAGAATTGATTCATGGACTGAAACGGGGAAGGAATCTACTGCAGCTCTCAATTGCAAACAAATGAACAAAATGCATTAATCTAGAACTCTATTCAAAGGCCCCCATCATTGAGTTATAGGGTTCAAACACTAAAAATAGGGAATTATTTTTTACCACCTATTAAACCTCAGAAACAAAACCAGTATAAGCAACCCAGTAACTCTGCATTCACCTTCAGATTCATGTAAAACTTAAAACAGAATTTGAAACATGATAATAAAGCTTTTAGGCACTTGAATACACAATGACAGTGATAGACTTGACAAGTCTCAAATCTACTTCTACATTCAGACTACCATTGACTTGCAAAATTCATCTATACTACTAGAATCCGAAACAAATAAATAAAACATGTCACAGTTCAACAGTCCATAATTAGTTACAATGGAGACTTGGCTAAATCAGTAAAAACTGTTTGAAACTCAATGAATCAATTAACACATATCAACAAGAGGTATCACAATAGCTTTCATTTCACTTCCAATTCAAGAGCTACATCAGAGCAGATTCAAAATGTGTACCTGGAATTCACAAAAGAAGCAAAAAGAAAGATGAGCGAGTAGCAAGAAATAAGCAGCAGGATCAGTGTTCAGCGAGCACAAATAGACCCAGAAATGAATGACGAAGGCCAACTTAAACCCAAAATTGGAGTCAACCGTATATCAATAGGAAATCATTATCAAAATCCACACCAAGCTAACCCCAAAAACTTGAATACCAACTAAGTTTAGCTCATTTTTACTTCTGAACATTCAGGGATTTTTAAACAATGAAATCCTCAAAGATCTCCAGAAAACCTAAAGGGAACAGTGTTGTTTGGGAGGTTTTAGTCGCCTGGAGTTTTCAGTATATTTTTCAGTGCTTAAAATCTGAATTGCACCCCAAGTAACAATGCCTTTATAGGCAAGTTACTAGGGCAAACTTCAGCTTTTATTTTTACAATTTGCCCCCTCTTTTATTTTAGTTTTTGCTTGAAAAGTCCTTAAAGTTTTGGCTTGTTGCCCAAGTTACTGCACTCAAATTCTGATATTCAGCTTGCACCCCAACCTAGAAACTTCTAGATGGTTCTATTTTAGTTACTACAATATTCTTTTTATCTAAAATACCTAAACTGACCTTTTATTCAGTCTGAAATTACCAACCCCATGTCAACTAACCCAGCCCCTTTTTACCTAGTCAGAATTTGACTATAATTAAACTCAACGATTTTGAATTATTCAGCAACAAACAAACAAACATTCAATTATCCCCAAAATTGGGATGTGAATCCAAACAACTCTAATTTGGACTTGAATTAACTAACTAAAAATCAGAATCAACAAGTACTATTGGCAATTCTAAAAATCAACAGAAAATTATAACAAGAATTAATCAACAACTACTGAATCATGAATTAAAACTGACTTAATATGAACACAAACAAACACTAAGAACAGGATTAACCTATGGACTAAAATCCAAAAAGAAACCCTATGAACACAATGCAAATCGGTCATAAACAAAAATAACAATTAAGCTGACTAGCAAGAACAAAGAAAATAAAATAACAACCATGCAAGAGAAAAATAGAAAAGGAAAAACGAAAGGAAATACATAATTTTAATATTGGAATTCCGGCCAGCCTCTTTGAATTTTCGGACTAAAAATGTCCTTAACCATGTGTTCCCATGAGAAACACAAGATTAAGGACTATTACAGTCCAAAATCAGTTACCTCTGAACCTTGAGAGATTTAGGGTTTCTGGCCAAAACTTCGATCTAAAATTCGAGGAGAACCAGTGAGATTCGAAGGAAACTAATTAGGGGTTTAGGAAGAGGGAGGTGAGGAGAGTTTAGGGTGTTATTTTGGTAAGATTTGGACGAGTTAGTGTTTTGGTCCAAGTTTTCGATTTGATATTCGAAGAGATTGGCTAGGATTTGAAGGAAAATAAGGTTGGATTCCGCATGGGGAGGCGACGGGGAGCACAGGGTGTATCTTTGGTGTTGTTTGGAGACCGGCCGCCGCCGTAGGCGATTTTCGGCCGGCGGCGGACGGCGGAGAAGTGGTGGCGTTACATTCTCTGAGTTAGAGGTGAGAGAGACGAGAGGTAGGGGGTCTGAGGGGGGTAGGGTAACGTTAGGACACTTATATATTTATGGATGGGGGCTTCAGGACCGTCCGATCACGAAACCTCGAACGGTCCTGATCAAACGCTACTGAAACGGTGCCGTTTTGGGAACGGGGGAAGCTGGACCGGGTAAAGTTTGGGCCTGGACCAAGGTTCGACGGGTTTAGGGGTTTATTCGGGGCTGAAATTGAATTTGGCCCAAATATTACACAAGCCAGCCTTTTAATTCTTTTAATCCTTTTTTTTTCTTTTCATTTTCCTTTATTTTTTAATCATAAAACTAAAATTAAACCTCTCAATTAATTCAAACTATCTAATTAAACCACCATTAGTCTAATATCAATTTAAAAGAAATTAACAATCCTAAGACTAAATTAAAATCAAACAAAACAAACAAGGTTTCTTTATGGTTTTTCTTACTAATTAGTCTAAAAATGTAAAGATTAATTCTAAATGCTCATGCAATTTTTTTTTTTTTTTGTATTTTTGTATGACTTATCATGCACACACAAATAAAAATAACACAAAAATACGCAATTAAATCCTAAAAATTAAATAATAAAAGGAAAAATTCTAATTTCAAGAATTCTATAGGAGTAATTCAAGCGAGGCAAAAATCACGTGCTCACATAAGTAATTAAAACACACACACACACACACACACACATATAATTAACTAAAACACACACACACACACACACACACACACACACACACACACATATATATATATATATATATATATATATATATATATATATATATATATATGTATGTATATGTATATATATGTATGTATATGTTATATATATATTATATATATATATATATATATATATATGTATATATATGTATGTATATATATATATGTATATATATATATATATATGTATGTATATGTATGTATATATGTATGTATATGTATGTATATAATTTTACAAAAATTATAAATATTATAATATTACAAAAATCGACCAACTTCCGTTGGCATAGTAATTAAGTTAATTATAAAATAATTTAAAAATCAACTACCGACCAATTTAGGTCGGTAATGTGTAGTCAAACGGTCAAAATAAATTTAATGATACCGACCAACTTCGGTCGGGAATTTCTAATTAAGGGCAGACCTACAGGTTTTTCCCCCATTTTTCTCTTTACTCTTTCTCTTACTCTTTCTTCCACATCCGAAAATCCTTCCCAAATCACTTCACAACTCCCTTCTCACCCAAAATCAAACCACCCACTTCGTCTCTCCCGCGCCACCACTGTTTCTCCGCCGCCATTGCGCCTCCGCCCCCATTGCCGCGCCACCACTGCTCCTCCGCCACCGCGCGCCACTCTGTTTAGCATACCCCTCTCATCTCTTTGAAGGTTAGTTATCCACATTTGTTAATTTTAGTTATATAAATTCTTTCAATTGTATAAAGTAGGGCTTACAATTTAGACTTTTAGGAATTTTTGGATTTTGTAACTAAAGTTTATTGTGTAATTTAATTCTACCAGATTGTGTTAAAGTTTTACATTGTCACTGCATAAAAGTTGATATTTCTATGTATAAGTATTAGTTTTAAGTGTATCGATGGAATAAAATAATATTTTGTGATAGATAAATACGTGCAATGGCTGGTACTATGATCAGTTTACTCCTAACAATCCCAATAGCACAAAGATGTGGACTGAAAACTGGACTGGATGGTAAGTTATAAGAGCAAATATTTTTTTTTAATTATCTCGAATTAAAAACATTGTTAATTTACATAACTCTTATATTCATAAAGGTTCAAGAATTGGGGTGGCAGAGATCCTCATAAAACAGCAGAGGACCTTGCATTTGTTGTTGCAAGATTCTTTCAAACTGGTGGCACGATCCAAAATTACTATATGGTGAGTTATAACGAGATCATACTATTAATTCTCTTTCTATATTTCCTTTAAGTTTATTTTGTATATTTTCATTTTTTTTTTCTAAAATATAATTTCGTCATAAGTTTTCTCAGTATCATGGCGGGATAAACTTTGGCAGAACAGCTGGCAGTCCATATATTACCACAACAAATGATTACGATGCACCACTTGATGAATTTGGTAATATAGTACTTTAAACCCTGTTGATTTTAATGTTGTTTACGAATTTTCAATCAACTAAATTTGTGTCACGACCCAAAACTAACCCGGTCGTGATGACGCCTATTATAGAACTAGGCAAGCTGACACACTCTCAAACAATTCGATATTTCATTAAAAATATAGATAAACTAGCCTTTTCATATTGAGATTTCGTAAAAAGGTTAATTCAAAAACCAAAAATGCGGAAATAAAAGCCCGACCTCGGGTGTCACTAAGTCATGAGCAAATACTACAACTGTTCTGAAATATAACAAGACTAACACAGTCTGAGAGTAGCCAAAATACACTAAAAGGAAGATAAAGAAGGAGAAAGGCGGAACTGCGATCGCCAGGCAGCTACCTCGCTATCTCCTATGAAAATCTGCAATTGGAATAGTCAACAGCCGCTACCGTCCCCTGAGATACCTGGATCTGCACACAAGGTGCAGGGGGTAACGTGAGTACACCAACTCAGTAAGTAACAGCCCAAACTATGGACTGATGGGTAGTGACAAACTAAACCTCAACAGGTAAAACACAATTAAATTGTACAATAAAGTAGGCATGCTTGCAATTCAAGTATTCAGCTTGACAGTAAAGTAAATATCAATCTGAACAATATGAAGTATAAAGCTCAGCTAATCTCTACGTGCCAATGCACAAAATGCATGAAAATGTACCATGTACCTCCACTCTCAAGTACTCAACCACTCAATAATGTATATGGCCATCCTGCCCAGGAAAGATCCATCCCGGAATATATACACATTGCTGACAACAGTCACTCAGTACCGAGGAAGGCCATTCCAGCCCTTTGGAGAAGATCCATCTCCAGGTATAAATACTTCAGGCAAGATCTATGTCCAGTGAAGATATATCCCTCAAAATATCAACTGCGCTCACTGGGGGTATGTTACAGACTCCGGAGGGGCTCCTACAGCCTAAGCGCTATCATAATCATCAACATAACCGCTGCGGCTGCATCCCGATCCCCTAACTGTCACTCATAATCAGGCTCTCGGCCTCACTCAGTCATCGCTCTTCAGTCTCACTCACATGAGCTCAGCAGCCATGAAACTAGCCCGAAACAATATGATGTGCCAAATAATAACAACCGAGACTGAGACATGATATGATATGCATCAAAATATCAATGAAACTAATGAGATGATAGCAAGAAGCGACCACTCGGTTCTCAACAGTATCAGCGTGAAGCCCTAACATGATAATTAGCATGTTTTACAGCTCATTTACTTAATCACACAATAGAAACACGGATATCAGCAAGAAAGAGTCACTAAGGGGTGCCATGGATATCAGCAAGAAAGAGTCTCCAGGTATAAATACTTCAGACAAGATCCATGTCCAGTGAAGATCTATCCCTCAAAATATCAACTGCGCTCACTAGGGGGTGTGTTACAGACTCCGGAGGGGCTCCTACAGCCCAAACACTATCATAATCATCAACATAACCGTTGGGGCGTGCAGTCCGATCCCCTAACTGTCACTCATAATCAGGCTCTCGGCCTTACTCAGTCATCGCTCTTCAGTCTCACTCACACAGGCTCACGCTGCCATGAAACTAGCCCGAAACAATGATGTGATGTGCCAAATAATAACAACCGAGACTGAGACATGATATGATATGCATGAATAAGACTGAGTACAAAATATCAATGAAACTAATGAGATGACAGCAAGAATTGACCACTCGGGTCTCAACAGTATCCGCGTGGAGCCCTAACATGATAATTAGCATGTTTTACAGCTCATTTACTTAATCACACAATAGAAACACGGATATCAGCAAGAAAGAGTCACCAAGGGGTGCCATGCAATGAACAAGTACGCAATTCTCACTGTGCACGCCCACGCACCTGTCACTTGGCATTAGCGTCACCTTAGTACTAATCACATAACATATAGTTCAGGGGTTTGAACCCTCAGAACCAAGTTTGGAAGCGTTACTTACCTTAAACCAAGCTAATTCCTACTCCGCGATGCGCATGTCTCTGGAATCGACCTCCAAACGTCCTCAAACTAACCAAAAGCAATACAATGCAATCAATATAGGCCAAGGAATCAATTCCACACGAAAAACTATCGATTTAGACCAAAATCCGAATTTAGCCAAACCCGGCCCCCGGGCCCACGTCTTGGAATCCGACAAAAATCACAACTAGAAAGCCCCTTCACTCACGAGTCCATACATACAAGATTTATCAGAATTCGACTCCATTTGACCCCTCAAATCCTCAATCAAACTCTTCAAAATCTCAATCCCTAACCCCTCATTCTCACCCTTAATCACCACTAATTACATGATTAAACGACGAAAAATTACCATAAACACGAGTATTAAGGCTCAATTTACTCACCTCAATGAAAAGCCCCTTGAATCCCTCTTCAAATTGCTCCCAAGAGCTCCAAATCCAGATAAAATTGGTGGAAGAAAACCCAAAATTTGCGAAATCCCCCTTTTATACATTCTGCCCAGCACTTCCGCATCTGTGGTCCTCATGTCGCTTCTACGACGCCGCACCTGCGGAAAATCCATCGCAGGTGCGGTTCTCACTTAAATCTCAGAACCCGCTTCTGCGGTCAATTCCCCGCATGTGCGGTCTCGCAGGTGTGGTCCACTATTCGCACCTGCGGCTCCCCTCCTCAACTATGGCCGCTTCTGCGGCTGCCCTTCCGCTTCTGCGAGCCAGCACCTGCGGGCCCCACTCTGCAGGTGCGGTTATGACAGCTGAAGGAAATCTTCAGCATTTCCTCAAATCCCATCCTTGATTCGTCAACCGAGGCCCTCGGGACCTCTACCAAACATACCAACAAGGCACATATCAACATTCAAACTTACTCGAACCTTCGGAACACTCAAAACAACATCAAAACACCAAATCACCATCGGATTCAAGCCTAAGAACTCCTAAACATCCGAATTCCGCAAACGACGCCAAAACCTACTAAATCACCTCCGATTGACCTGAAATTTTGCACACACATCACAAATGACACTATGAACCTACTCCAACTTTCGAAATTCCATCCCGACCCCAATCAAAATTTCCACTGCCGACCGAAAATCGCCAAATTTCCAATTTCGCCAATTCAAGCCTAATTTTACTACGGACAACCAAATCACATTTCGGACGCGCACCCAGGTCCAAAATCACCTAACGGAGCTAACCAAACCATCAGAATTCACATTCGAGATCGTTTACGCATAAGCCAACATCCGGTTGACTTTTCCAACTTAAACTTCTAAACAGGAGACTAAGTGTCTCATTCCACACCGAAACCACTCCGAACCCGAACCAACCAACACGATACGATGAAATACGGCTGAGGAACACATAAAAAAGTAGAAATGGGGGGAAAAGGGCCTATAATTCTCGAAACACCGGTCGGGTCGTTACAATTTGATTTTTTTAATTACTTAAGGAAATATGCGCCAGCCAAAATATGATCATTTGAAAGAACTTCATGATGTATTGCATTCGATGGAGAAAACACTTACCTGTGGCAATATTTCAAACAATGATTTGGGATATTCCGTTTCGGTAAGTTGATAAAACATTTTGTGTATTATCAATATTATCTTTTTTGTTGTTTTAAAAAAAAAAAAATTGTTAACGTTCATTTCTTAGGTTACAATTTATGCTTTGGATGACAAATCAAGCTGCTTCTTTAGCAATGCAAATACAACCACAAATGCCACCATCACTTATGAAGGTGTTAAATACAATGTTCCAGCTTGGTCTGTTAGTATTCTTCCAGATTGCAAGACTGAGGTTTTTTATTTCTTTATTTTTTTTATGCAATACAGCAAAGGTAATTAAAACATTTTGTTTCATTCAACATAACTTTTAAAAAAATCAATTTAACTTATTTTCATTGTCCGATTAAATAGAATTATATCGGTGTAATCTAACAAGATAAAGAAAGTTTCTTGCCTTTTTCTTGTTTTCAGTTTACTAATTCCACTTATTATGGAACTCACACGTAATTACCTACTAATTTGTGTTTAAACTTGATAAGAATGGACCTTGGGCCTAAACTCAATCCCAAAAGCTAGCTTATAAGTTGAGCATTGCCCAAGCCATATAAGGAGACCAAGAACCCCAAATCCCTCCGATGTGGGACAACTCAACACCCCCCCTCCCCCCACGCCCAGGCCTCTGGAGCGTGGACAACATAAATGGGGGCCCAACATCAGTAACAATAATTGGGATGGGCCTGACTCTGATACCATGATAAGAATGGACCTTGGGCCTAACTCAATCCCAAAAGCTAGCTTATGAGGTGAGGAATGCCCAAACCATATAAGGAGACCAAGGACCCCAAATCCCTCCGATGTGGGACAACTCAACAAAACTCATACGAATTATATAATAACTACTTAAAATTTGTGTCTTGAATATTAATTTTAATTTTGTGTCATAATATTAAGGTGAATACTCAAACTTCTATCATGGTTAAGAAGTCAAATGAGGGAGAAAGTGAAACAGGTTCTCTACAATGGTCATGGAGGCCTGCGCAACTTGATGAAACTGTGCTACTTGGAAAGGGTCACCTTGCTGCAAATCAATTGCTTTATCAAAAGGTAGCTGATGATATTAGTGACTATATGTGGTACACGAAAAGGTATATAATTAATAGCTCTTTTTAATTTTCTCTAATTTCTTTGTGCTAAGATTTTTTTTTTCAATTACAATGTTGAATAATTTTTTTCTTTTATTTGTTAAAACAATTTTAACCTTGGCAAAGATGATCCAATCTGGAGTGATGATATGAGTCTTAGAGTGAATGGCACTGGCCACATCTTACATGTATATGTCAATGGTCAATAACTAGGTATTAACTCATAATGTATATTTTTCTTTGTCTTTTTAGTTGTTAATTTGAAAAATTGGATGCTATATATTATTTTACTTAGCTTTGGTTTTCACAAATTTAACTTTTTGTAGGGTCAAAATAGGTAATATATGGAATCTTCAATTATGTGTTTGAGAACAAGATAAAATTGAATCCCGGAAAGAATCAAATTGCACTGCTTAGTGCTTCTATTGGCCTACAGGTAACTTTATTTTGTCACTTTTTACATTTCTTTCCACTATAATGATGTGTATTGCTAAATAAAGTCTTGAACTTGTGAATATTGAGTTGCGAATAGTTTTGAATAATGATTGTATTGTTGATATTATTTTGTTATTGAACATTTGTATAGTTGTTGTGGTTGACGTTGTTGTTGTTAATAGCTTTGTTGTTGTGGTTGTGGTTGTTATTAGCGTTGTTGTTGGTCAAATTGTTGTCGTTGGCTAATTGTTGTTGTTGTTGGTTAATTATTGCTGTTGTTGGTTAATTATGGTTGAATGACAGTAATGTAATGGTGCCATTATAGGATGGATATTGATTGTAATTGGCAGATGGTGTAGCTTAAAAGCAGGCATATTCCCAATTTTTACCCAGAAAACCGACCGAAGACGGGCGGATTATTACAATTTATAAATAATTATAAAATTATTATATATATTTAATATTCCAACCGATATCGGTCGCTATTTCAAAAATAAAAAAAGATTTTAATTAATACCAACCGTATTCGGCCGATATATTTATCTTTGTTGTCAGCCAACGTGTAAAAATAATCAACCGACTTCGGTCGTAAAATTGCGACCGATTACGATTGCAACACCTTAGCGATCATTACTTTTTCGACTAATAGCGGTCGCTTTTTCTTAAATTCCGATCAATTTTGATCGGTTTTGGTGAACAAAATTAGGCAATTTTCTAGTAGTGATAGATAGAGGAAAGAAAACCCGAAATCAGAAAAAGTGGCTGTTAAGAGCTTGAGTATATAAATGGGTTTCGTCCAAGCTTCGGTTATTAGACTTGTACACTACTAGAAATTACACCTATGGCAACCCTTCTAAAACCGTGACAATAGATGCATTAACCATCCCTGTAGGGCTATTGGGACGGATTTGAATGCGTTCTAGGATTCAGCGTTACAATAGGTCTATTGGAACGGTTGTTTGTAACGATTTCAAAACCGTCTCCATATAGGGGTATTGTAAAGGTTATGGAACTACTACCATTGTTCTATCTATGGGAACGGTTTTGTTTCTATTGGGACGGTTATAAACCATTGTAGTATAATTCAACCAATGATATTTAGAGTTTATCGCAACGGTTTTCATAATATACTGCAACGGTTTTTGTGATGTATTGGAACAATTAGCAGTACCCTATTGTAACGGATATTATAACATATTGCAACGGTTATTAGGAGCTGCTGTGATTAATATTTGCTAGGTCTATTGGAACAATTATTTTCTCTATTACAACAATTCATATTGTAATTTCTGATATTTATGGAAGCAAATGAGGAATATTTTCCTATGCAATAAACTTTTTTACACCATTACATTTATAAACCACAAAATAAATTTGAAATATCCAACAAACATTATGCATATACAAAAAAAAAAAATATGAATACATTGTTAGATCAACAATTCTAAAGTAAAATTAGATGAGTTTGCATACAAAAAGTTCTAAGCTAAAATTTACTTGAACATGATAATAGAAAGTCTAACAACGATCAACAATATTCAAGTAAGATCTCCATCACTGTTTTCATCCGCACTCGTTGCACCTAAAAAAGACAATCAGAAATAATCAAATAAATTTTTTATTAAGATAATTGATTCACAAAATAATTGAATGACCAATTTGATAACTCTGAAAATTTTCTAACTCTCTAAATTCTTAAATTTTTCGGTAGAGTTTCCTTTGTAAATATGACTATTCCAAAATTTTCAACCTGCTCAAGACATCATTTGTAAATACGACTCTTCTAAAATTCTCAACCAACTCAAAACATGATACATTTCTAAGCAGAACCTAAGATCTTTCCACAAATCACAAGTATATGCTAAAATGCTTATTATGGACCTAAAATACTTCCACAAATCTCGTTTCGTGGGAAAAAAGAATTCTATGTTGTCATAATGCACTTTCAGCCATTAATTGAGTTTGATATAAGCTGCAATCACCCAAAACAAAAAAATCTTTTAAAAAAAAGGATAGTGATAGGTTTAGGCCTTTGCCCTTCTACTCCCGGTGAAATCTTTGAACAATAGTAAACCAATAAGAATCCAAGAAAGCAACTGTATTTTTTTACTTCTTTATATTCACGGCTTATCTTATTAAAGGAATCGCTTTTCAATTAAAAATACATATGTGACTGCTCTTGCATGTTGTTTGGCTCAAAAGTTAACAATACACTTTGTAAGCTAAAAAACAATCAAAAGTAGAAAAAGAGTAAATCGTAATCAAATATAATAATCCTAGAGATGCAAAGATGATAATATTGTTGTAGATCTACTATTGCAAAGGGACAGTATGAACTCAATAAGATACGTTCGTTTGAAGTAGAGATAGAGAGAGAAAGCCAGAAAAATGAGAGAGTTGTATTAGATCAGATGCCCCTCTTTACAATGTGAAGGTCTCCTTTATATAATAGGAAACCTTCCTCGAAAGAATCAAAAAGTTACAAAGATAGGTAACGTCTCCCTAGTGTAGACATTGAGTCCTAAACGATGTCGCTTTTGCCCCCACGGCCGAGTCGTACCCGCTACGTTGGCAGGCGTACACTTATTGGGCGTACCCATTGGCGTAGAGATGCTGAGAGTCAAATTTGACCCTATACAGTTAGTCCCTCCGCTCGTTGGAGACGCATTCGGTGGGCGTCTTCGATGGGCGGAAACGTGAATCTCGACTTAGGAGAATTTGACCTCGACCCAGGGCGGCAATACGAATGGAGTGAAATATATGACGTTATTAAGCCACTGACGCGCGGCTTCCTTTTTGGAATGACGTCATCGCCTGTATGCGTCATTATTATATTTGCCCCCGAGGCGGTTCAGAGGATGATGCGACATTTTGGTTTCCGGCGCATGTTTTGAATCATGACTCTTCGATTCCTGTGCAACTTATCCTTATAAGTATGAGAGAGGTTCGATTTGATTCCATTTTCAATCCTTCGGAAAGCATTTTCTGATATACACCTTAGTCTTTCTTTACTGTAACCATTATTTTGTGAGGGACTCTCCCACTTCTGTTGAAACCACACTTCCTATCGTCAGTGCTTCGTTTCTTAAGTAGTATAATCATGACAAAACGCGGACAGGGTAGTAAAAAGGCCAAAGATAATGCCTCGTCTAGGGTTCCGCCATCTTCCGGTGGTGAAGGGGAAAAGGCGGAGAAGGCCCTTGTTCCTCTTAGCGTAGACAACGTCCTTCCGAAGGAGACGCATGTTCGCAGGGATTTTCCGACTAAAAGCCCTGACCTTCCCTGGGAGCACAGCGTTTTATTACAATCTCATTTAGATGACCTTCGAGAGATGCACCATATTCCGGACCACGTGGAAATAGTTTCGGTCGGGACGGACTATGCCAATGTGCACCGGCCTGGATATTGCACGTTCTATGAGTACCCGTTCTTGATCGGTTACAATCTTCCAATCTATCCTCTGATGGAGGAGCTTTGCCGTTTTTATAATGTGTGTCCGGCCCAGCTCACTCCTTATACCTTGAAGGTGTGCCGTATTATGACCACTTATGCGGCCAGGGCTGAATGCAGCGTCTCGGTTCACCACCTCTTACAGTTATTCAGCGCTGGTTACCTGAGGGGTACCATGCTGCAGTTAAAAGGTCGGGGCACAAGGGGCTTAGTTGTTAAAGCCGATGATAAGCCCAACCGCCGCTTTTGGCGTAAGTATTTCTACATCAGGACGGAGCACCTGGTGTCGAATCCCGAAGGGTTCCCGGAAAGATGGAATCCAGAACGTAAGTATTTCTATTTGTAGAATTCAGGGCTGCTTGCGCTTTTGAACATACGGCCATTGTGATTTCTTTGCTTTTCTCCCTTTTTTATTCGCAACGAGGGCTTCTCCACCCCAGTTCATTGATGACATTAAATCGTGGGTGGAAAGAATAATACCTTATGCGGAGGAATGCCGTACCTGGGCTGCATTTCTTCAACAGTACGGCCCGTCAGGTAATTCTTTGGCTACGATTTGGGAATTCCCTACGCTCTCGTTTCCTGACTTATTCGTGTTGGCAGGTCGGAGCGCCCCTAAGAAGAAGAAAAAGAACGTCGTCGCCTTACCTGGGGCGGGGACTGATTCTGAAGATGGGTATATACCCTGTGGTTCGCCTAGTGAGGGCGCTGCGGGGGTTCCTCAACCGCTGCCCGTGGTGGCGTCCATGATGGGAGCGACTCCTTCAATGCCATCCCCACGGGCTGTGGAGGAGAATTCTGAGAGCGAGGAGCCGCCCGAAAGGAAAAGACGTCGGTTGATAACCGGCAAGGGGATAGCCTCAGGAGACGAGGGGGCGAGCGAGCCCCATCGGGAGTCAAGGCCAGTTTTTATGGCGGATGCCATCCGTTCCGGGAGGTCGGCTCCCCAAGGGGGGGCGGTTCTCGACGCCAGCCCACCACGCATTCCGGAGAGCGGCTCGTCGGCTGCCGTTGGAGAAGCAGGTGATGATGCCGAGAGGGTGGGCCCTAAGACCACCCAGGCGGATACAGATGCGTTAACGCGGGGTCCGGCCCGTGTGGAGATGACGGCAGGTAGATCTAACCGCCGAATTCTGATCCCAGGAGAGTATAACCTGTTGCAACACAGCGAGCAGGCCGCAACGGATATGACCCTGCTATGTGCGGCCGCTGAGCGTGAAACGTTACAAGGGGTTAGCGACGGGGAACTATCCCGGAGGGTTGCCGGCGCGGCCTTGCAGGTATTTTTCGATTTTCTTCATATACCGTAAAGTAAACTTTGATGCATGCTGACTTGCCTTTCCTCCTTTTCCTCTTTTTTTTTAGACTCTCATATTGGAGATAGAGAGGGGGCGGCGAGCGCAAAGGAAGGCCGCCACCTTTAACAAGGTGGTGAAGAAATATCGGCGGTGCCGTGTCAAGCATCAGGCGCTGGCGGACCTACTCAAACAGGACCCGGAATTTCGGGTTTTCCGTGAGGGTTTGGAACAGTCGGAGGCCCAGCTGAAGCGGAGGGTGGCCGAGTTGGAGCAGATCGACGAGCAGCTGATGACCGCCCTGGCTCGGAACATTGAGCTGGAGACTCTTCTCCAGTCTAAGGAAGAAGAGTTGGAGGTTGGCCGTGGGGTAGCGGCGGAAGCTGCTGATTTGCGGATCAAGGTTGCCGCTATGACCGCCGAACTCGATGCCAAGGCGGCTGAGATTGAAGTCCTCAAACGGACTGCTGCACCAAGGCCTGATGAGGATGCGCATCGTGAGGCGCATGACATGTGGGTGTACGCCGAGGCCAGATTGGTCGTATTCGAGGAGTTCTTAGCTGCGGGTCGAGCTACTGAGGCGGAGGTTCAAGAGCAACGGCGCATAGTCCGTGTCGCCCGTGCAACTTGTGGGTATAGTTCTGATTCCCCAGACCGGGCGGGCTATAACTCCGAAGACGTCAACCGTCTAGAATCCGGCTCTTGGATCTCTGCGGCCTATCAGGCCGAGGACGGCGGTGGACGAGATGGCGATCCGACGGGAGGCGGTAAACAGAATGGCGAAGCCCCTTAGGACTTGTATTCATTTTGTTTTGCTGTATTTGGAGACGTAAATGGGTCCTTTTGTACATGTATTTTTGGATGATAATGGAAGTTATACTTTTGCTGTTATTCTTTTCTTTCTGTACCTTTTATTTTTGGCCTTTAATATTGTTGATGGCCTTAGCCATGTGCGTAACTTCGACTGTCGTCGGGTCGTTTTACCCACCGCAGTCGAATCTAGGTCGACCGTTGGCGGCGATGGCCTTAGCCATAATATAACTGATGGCCTTAGCCATGTAGGCGACTTTGACTGTCGTCGAGTCGTTTACTCACCGTAGTCGAATCTAGGTCGACCGTTGGCGGCGATGGCCTTAGCCATAATATAGTTGATGGCCTTAGCCATGTAGGCGACTTCGACTGTCGTCGAGTCGTTACTCACCGTAGTCGAATCTAGGTCGACCGTTGGCGGCGATGGCCTTAGCCATAATATAATTGATGGCCTTAGCCATGTAGGCGACTTCGACTGTCGTCGAGTCGTTTACTCACCGTAGTCGAATCTAGGTCGACCGTTGGCGGCGATGGCCTTAGCCATAATATAACTGATGGCCTTAGCCATGTAGGCGACTTCGACTGTCGTCGAGTCGTTTACTCACCGTAGTCGAATCTAGGTCGACCGGCGGCGGCGATGGCCTTAGCCATTCATACATCGGAAATGGTCGTAGCCTTTCATACATTGGAGATGGCCGTAGCCTTTCATACATTGGAGATGGCCGTAGCCTTTCATACATTGGAGATGGTCGTAGCCTTTCATACATTGGAGATGGCCGTAGCCTTTCGTACATTGGAGATGGCCGTAGCCTTTCATACATTGGAGATCAAGCTAGTCCAGTCCCTTTATCATGTCGGCCTGGAGGTCGTAAGGAGAGGTTGATATGATAAACTTGTTTCGCAAGTATCTCCAAGTGTCCCCTCTGCCGCCTCGTTAAAAACCTCCCCGAGAAAACCCAATTGGGACAAAACTCGGGTAAGGGAAAAAGAGTACGACTCGGGAGACGCCTTTCAGAAGTGGAAATACTTGAGGTGAGTAACGTTCCAGTTGTTTTGGAGCGTTTTCCCTTCCATTGTTTCCAACTGGAATGCGCCTTTGCTGGCTACTGCTGTGATTTTGTAGGGTCCTTCCCAGTTGGTGCCCAGTTTCCCTTCACTTGGGTCTTTGGATGCCAATGTCTTGGCTTTAAGGACATAATCTCCCACCTTGAGTGGTCTTATTTTGGCCCTCTTGTTGTAGTATCTTTCGACTTGTTGCTTTTGGGCCACCATTCTGATATGGGCCATTTCTCTCCTTTCCTCAGCTTCGTCGAAGTCTTGGAGCCTGTTTGTGTCGTTTTCTGTTCCACTGGTGTGTGAATATCTTAGGCTTGGTTCGCCGACCTCGACGGGTATGACCGCATCGGTTCCGTAGACCAGCGAGTACGGTGTTTCCCCCGTGCTGGATTTGGGTGTGGTCCTGTGTGCCCACAACACTTCGGGTAGCAGCTCGGGCCATAGCCCTTTGGCGTCCTCGAGTTTCTTCTTTAGTATGTTTAATATTGTTTTGTTGGAGGATTCCGCTTGGCCGTTGGAGGCAGGGTGATATGGCGTGGAAAGTATCCTCTTGATGCGCCATTTCTCGAAGAATTCGGTCGTGTTTTGACCGATGAACTGTCGTCCATTGTCACAACTGATTTCCTTGGGGATGCCGAAGCGGCATATAATATTTTTCCATATGAAGGCGATCACTTCCTGTTCGCGTATTTGGGCGTACGCACCTGCTTCCACCCACTTGGAAAAATAGTCAGTTAAAACTAATAGAAATCGTACCTTTCCTCGTCCCGCTGGTAGGGGACCGACTATGTCCATTCCCCATTTGATGAAGGGCCATGGGGAAGTGACNTAACCACATGTCTTACATATGCATAACTCCAAGATTGCGGTTAATCAATATGCCAAACACCTATTTAGAGGTATTGAGACGGAATTCATATTTCAAATCTTCTTTTACACTTAAATTTTAGGATATTGTATCCTAAAATTTAATTTTTTCAGTTCAAACTCTCAGGCAATGTGTCTTGAAGTTTAACTTTTTCAATAGTATTTTTAGTTTAAACTTCAGGACGTAATGTCCTAGATCTTTCAGTTTAAAATTTAGGACACTATGAGTCCGTTTGAATTGGCTTATTTTATGTGTTTTAAACTAAAGTACAAATATACCAGCAGTGGCTCGCCTGGATTTGCTTTGGCTAGCGGTGGCGGTGAAGATAGGTACGCTTTCAATTTCCTTAGGGCCTCGACGCATTCCTCATTCCACTGTAACCCTTTGTCCTTTCTCAGCACATTAAAAAACTTATGGCATCTGTCGGAGGACCGTGAGATGAACCTAGACAAGGCGACTATTCGCCCCGTCAACTTTTGCACATGCTAAGCTTGGATAATTTGAATACAAAGCACATAAAAGAAAGTTTGTTAAAGCTTTCAATTGAGTGAGGACTAGTGAGAGTGGCCCTTATGAAGCAATAAAGTGTATTTGGAAGTGGCAAAAAAGTACCAAGCCACCAATTTCCCCACCCAACTGTAACTCCAAGCAGTATAANGCCTTTCATACATTGGAGATGGCCGTAGCCTTTCATACGTTGGAGATGGCCGTAGCCTTTCATACATTGGAGATGGCCGTAACCTTTTATACGTTGGAGATGGCCGTAGCCTTTCATACATTGGAGATGGTCGTAGCCTTTCATACATTGGAGATGGCCGTAGCCTTTCATACATTGGAGATGGCCGTAGCCTTTCATACATTGGAGATGGCCGTAGCCTTTCATACGTTGGAGATGGTCGTAGCCTTTCATACATTGGAGATGGCCGTAGCCTTTCATACATTAGAGATTAAGCTAGTCCAGTCCCTTTATCATGTCGGCCTATAGGTCGTAAGGAGAGGTTGATATGATAAACTTGTTCCGCAAGTATCTCCAAGTGTCCCCTCTGCCACCTCGTTAAAAACCTCCTCGAGAAAACCCAATTGGGACAAAACTCGGGTAAGGGAAAAAGAGTACGACTCGGGAGACGCCTTTCAGAAGTGGAAATACTTGAGGTGAGTAACGTTCTAGTTGTTTTGGAGTGTTTTCCCTTCCATTGTTTCCAACTGGAATGCGCCTTTGCCGGCTACTGCTGTGATTTTGTAGGGTCCTTCCCAGTTCGTGCCCAGTTTCCCTTCACTTGGGTCTTTGGATGCCAATGTCTTGGCTTTAAGGACATAGTCTCCCACCTTGAGTGGTCTTATTTTGGCCCTCTTGTTGTAGTATCTTTCGACTTGTTGCTTTTGGGCCACCATTCTGATATGGGCCATTTCTCTCCTTTCCTCAGCTTCGTCGAGGTCTTGGAGCCTGTTTGTGTCGTTTTCTGTTCCACTGGTGTGTGAATATCTTAGGCTTGGTTCGCCGACCTCGACGGGTATGACCGCATCGGTTCCGTAGACCAGCGAGTACGGTGTTTCCCCCGTGCTGGATTTGGGTGTGGTCCTGTGTGCCCATAACACTTCGGGTAGCAGCTCGGGCCATAGCCCTTTGGCGTCCTCGAGTTTCTTCTTTAGTATGTTTAATATTGTTTTGTTGGAGGATTCCGCTTGGCCGTTGGCGGCAGGGTGATATGGCGTGGAGAGTATCCTCTTGATGCGCCATTTCTCGAAGAATTCGGTTGTTTTTTGACCGATGAACTGTCGTCCGTTGTCACAACTGATTTCCTTGGGGATGCCGAAGCGGCATATAATATTTTTCCATATGAAGGCGATCACTTCCTGTTCGCGTATTTGGGCATACGCACCTGCTTCCACCCACTTGGAAAAATAGTCAGTTAAAACTAATAGAAATCGTACCTTTCCTCGTCCCGCTGGTAGGGGACCGACTATGTCCATTCCCCATTTGATGAAGGGCCATGGGGAAGTGACCGAGTGAAGTGGTTCTCCTGGTTGATGTATCATGGGGGCATACTTTTGGCATTGTTCGCATCGGCGGACATATTCCGCTGCGTCTTTCTTCATAGTGGGCCAATAATAGCCGGCTCGTATTATGCAGCGCACGAGGGCGCGATTGCCTGTATGGGCACCACAATGTCCTTCATGCACCTCTTCGAGCACTGGCCGCGTTTGTTGCGGCCCTAGACACTTGGCCAGGGGTCCGCCAAACGTCTTTTTGTAGAGCTCGTGGTTTATCAGGCAATACCGGCGGCCTGTACGCGGAGCTTCTTGGCTTCTTTTTTGTCGAGGGGGAGTGTTCCATCCTGCAGATAGGATACAAATTGGTTGCGCCAGTCCCAAGTCAAATTTAAAGAGAGTACCTCAGTGTGATCAATGGCTGAATGGAGGAGGGTGACCACGCTTTCTTTGTTGAAGTTTTTAGTGGTTGCGGCTAATTTTGCTAAGCCGTCTGCCTCGACGTTCTGTGCTCTCGGAACTTGTTCGAAGCGGCACTCGTCGAACTCGGTCATTAACCTGTGGATCTCTGACTTGTATTTTTGCAACCTCTGCTCCTTGATTTGGTAAGTCCCAGTGACCTGGTTCACCACGAGCTGAGAGCCGCAATGGAGAACGAGTCGTCGAGCTCCATACTTGATGGCTAGTTTCAAACCTGCAATAACAGCCTCGTACTCGGCTTCGTTTTTAGTCATCTCGGGGCATCGTATGGACTGGCGGATTGTTTCGCCCGTGGGGACCTCGAGAACGAGTCCCAGTCCCGATCCCGAGGCGTTAGCGGCGCCATCAGTGTAAAGAGTCCATAGGTCGGCATTGGAGGGGGCACGGCGTGCCTCCAATTCCGCCTCTGGTAGTATCTCTGCGCTAAAGTCGGCTATGAAGTCGACAAGTACCTGCGACTTGATGGCGTTTCTGGGATGATATGAGATATCGTGCTCACTAAGCTCTATGGCCCATCGGGCGAGTCTGCCTGATAACTCAGGCTTGTGCAGGATACTTCTTAAGGGGAAGGTCGTCACTACCTTTATGGGGTGGCATTGGAAATAGGGTCGGAGCTTCCGTGAAGCTACGACCAATGCCAAAGCTAATTTTTCAAGGTGTGGATACCGTGTTTCGGCGTCCACTAAGGTTTTGCTAATATAGTAAATAGGAGATTGCGTACCTTTATTTTCACGAACTAGGACTGCGCTGACGGCGACCTCTGATACGGCCAAATATACCAGCAGTGGCTCGCCTGGATTTGCTTTGGCTAGCAGTGGCGGTGAAGATAGGTACGCTTTCAATTTCCTTAGGGCCTCGACGCATTCCTCATTCCACTGTAACCCTTTGTCCTTTCTCAGCACATTAAAAAACTTATGGCATCTGTCGGAGGACCGTGAGATGAACCTAGACAAGGCGGCTATTCGCCCCGTCAACTTTTGCACCTGCTTTTTGCTATTCAGTATCTCGGGTATCGCGTCTATCGCCTTGATCTGATCTGGATTGACTTCAATACCCCGTTGTGATACGAGAAACCCTAAGAATTTTCCTGATGCCACGCCGAAGGCGCATTTCTCGGGGTTCAGTTTCATCCCGTATTTTCTCAATATCGCGAAGGTTTCTTTCAGATGGTCGATGTGGTCCTCTTTTCTTGCCGACTTTACCAGCATGTCGTCGATATAGACTTCCATAGTCTTACCGAGCTACTCTTTGAACATTCTGGTGACCAGTCTCTGGTACGTAGCCCCTGCATTTTTGAGCCCGAAGGGCATTACCTTGTAGCAGTAAGTCCCTTGGTGGGTGATGAAAGTTGTCTTCTCTTGGTCCTCCTCGGCCATCATGATTTGATTGTAGCCGGAGTAGGCGTCTAGGAAGCTCAGTAGTTCATGTCCTGCAGTGGCGTCGATCAGTTGGTCGATGTGGGGTAGTGGGAATGAATCCTTTGGGCATGCCTTGTTCAGGTCAGTGAAATCCACACACATTCTCCACTTCCCGTTTTTCTTTTTGACCATGACAACATTGGCGACCCACTCGGGGTACTTTGATTCTCTGATGGAGCCGTTGGCCAGTAGCTCGTCTACTTCCTTACTGACCGCTTCATTGATAGCGGCGTTGAATTTTCTCCTCATCTGTCGCACGGACGGATGTAGTGGATCGACATTCAGCTTGTGGGTGGCGATGTCTCGCGGGATTCCCGGCATATCTGAATGGTAAAAGGCGAACAAATCTGCATGGTTAGTTAAGAATTCACAATACTTACTTGGGTTGGCGAGACCTTGCCCGATATAGGCTTTCTTCGTAAGATCGGTTTCGTCCAATTGGACTGGGTCGAGATCTTCGACCGTTGCNGTGTGGTCCTGTGTGCCCACAACACTTCAGGTAGCAGCTCGGGCCATAGCCCTTTGGCGTCCTTGAGTTTCTTCTTTAGTATGTTTAATATTGTTTTGTTGGAGGATTCCGCTTGGCCGTTGGCGGCGGGGTGATATGGCGTGGAGAGTATCCTCTTGATGCGCCATTTCTCGAAGAATTCGGTTGTTTTTTGACCGATGAACTGTCGTCCGTTGTCACAACTGATTTCTTTGGGGATGCCGAAGCGGCATATAATATTTTTCCATATGAAGGCGATCACTTCCTGTTCGCGTATTTGGGCGTACGCTCCTGCTTCCACCCACTTGGAAAAATAGTCAGTTAAAACTAATAGAAATCGTACCTTTCCTCGTCCCGCTGGTAGGGGACCGACTATGTCCATTCCCCATTTGATGAAGGGCCATGGGGAAGTGACCGAGTGAAGTGGTTCTCCTGGTTGGTGTATCATGGGGGCATACTTTTGGCATTGTTCGCATCGGCGAACATATTCCGCTGCGTCTTTCTTCATAGTGGGCCAATAATAGCCGGCTCGTATTATGCAGCGCACGAGGGCGCGGTTGCCTGTATGGGCACTGCAATGTCCTTCATGCACCTCTTCGAGCACTGGCCGCGTTTGTTGCGGCCCTAGACACTTGGCCAGGGGTCCGCCAAACGTCCTTTTGTAGAGCTCGTGGTTTATCAGGCAATACCGGGCGGCCTGTACGCGGAGCTTCTTGGCTTCCTTTTTGTCGAGGGGGAGTGTTCCATCCTGCAGATAGGATACGAATTGGTTGCGCCAGTCCCAAGTCAAATTTAAAGAGAGTACCTCAGTGTGATCAATGGCTGAATAGAGGAGGGTGACCACGCTTTCTTTGTTGAAGTTTTTAGTGGCTGCGGCTAATTTTGCTAAGCCGTCTGCCTCGACGTTCTGTGCTCTCGGAACTTGTTCGAAGCGGCACTCGTCGAACTCGGTCATTAACCTGTGGATCTCTGACTGGTATTTTTGCAACCTCTGCTCCTTGATTTGGTAAGTCCCAGTGACCTGGTTCACCACGAGCTGAGAGTCGCAATGGAGAACGAGTCGTCGAGCTCCATACTTGATGGCTAGTTTCAAACCTGCAATAACAACCTCGTACTCGACTTCGTTGTTAGTCATCTCGGGGCATCGTATGGACTGGCGGATTGTTTCGCCCGTGGGGACCTCGAGAACGAGTCCCAGTCCCGATCCCGAGGCGTTAGCAGCGCCATCAGTGTAAAGAGTCCATAGGTCGGCATTGGAGGGGGCACGACGTGCCTCCAATTCCGCCTCTGGTAGTATCTCTGCGCTGAAGTCGGCTATAAAGTCGGCAAGTACCTGCGACTTGATGGCATTTCTGGGATGATATGAGATATCGTGCTCACTGAGCTCTATGGCCCATCGGGCGAGTCTGCCTGATAACTCAGGCTTGTGCAGGATACTTCTTAAGGGGAAGGTCGTCACTACCTTTATGGGGTGGCATTGGAAATAGGGTCGGAGCTTCCGTGAAGCTACGACCAAGGCCAAAGCTAATTTTTCAAGGTGTGGATACCGTGTTTCGGCGTCCACTAAGGTTTTGCTAATATAGTAAATAGGAGATTGCGTACCTTCATTTTCACGAACTAGGACTGCGCTGACGGCGACCTCAGATACGGCCAAATATACCAGCAGTGGCTCGCCTGGATTTGCTTTGGCTAGCGGTGGCGGTGAAGATAGGTACGCTTTCAATTTCCTTAGGGCCTCGACGCATTCCTCATTCCACTGTAACCCTTTGTCCTTTCTCAGCACATTAAAAAACTTATGGCATCTGTCGGAGGACCGTGAGATGAACCTAGACAAGGCGACTATTCGCCCCGTCAACTTTTGCACATGCTAAGCTTGGATAATTTGAATACAAAGCACATAAAAGAAAGTTTGTTAAAGCTTTCAATTGAGTGAGGACTAGTGAGAGTGGCCCTTATGAAGCAATAAAGTGTATTTGGAAGTGGCAAAAAAGTACCAAGCCACCAATTTCCCCACCCAACTGTAACTCCAAGCAGTATAAACTGTCACTTGACCTGACCTTACATAGAAGTAACCCATCTTTTTGTAATAGACAGGACACTGGAAAAGAGGCAGCACTTCAACCTCGGATCTTGACAAGAGTAAAATAGTTGTTATGAGAGAAACAGTTAATCGAATTTCTCTTTTTAGCACAAACATCAGAAACAAAATTACTTAGTCTAACGCAGCCACAAGGCTTACTAAGCATTCTAATCCAAACAATGCATGTTGTTACATTAACGATGCATGTTGGCACCACTTGGTCCTGGATCTAACTAATATTTTCCAGTTGATGGCTGGAACAACCCAGTGTGCGATTATGTTAGGTCAATAAACCCACGAAACTGACACATATTCACACATCTATAAGTTTACAAAAAGTGAGGGCAAAACTAAAACATATGAAACATAATCAGAGAACTAAACGTGGTCAAAAGCTGTAGACACTATGAAAAAGTGGCCAAGGACATGCACACAAGCCCAAAGTCATGTCACAGCATCTTACGTCTCAAGCCCAGGCCATACCACTCTAGTAGTCAAGAATTCATGATGCATACAGTATTAACTAATTAATAACATGATACCATGGGTAGTCGATGAATAAAACGAAGGTCCATATTGATAATCCCACATAAAAACTATGGATAACCAATGAACAAAACTAAGTCAATATTGAAAATCACTAGTTGGTCCTTCGTTTTGCAGTCCACCACAACCCTCACCCTCTGCCCCAAGTTTTTTCCTGTGGCCTTATTATATATTCCTTGAGCTTCGTATCCTTATTGCTGCAGAGCTAAAAGTAATAGGAAAGATGTAAATGTAGCAAAAGGCTCACCATTGCAGAACATTGCAAGAAAAGTCAATCATGGGGACAATTATTGAGCAAGTACATAGAATCCTTTGGTTCAGCCACTGGTTACAGAATAAAAAAGTATTAACTGAGTTCCACCCACAAAATTACATGAGTTATATAAACAAAAATAAATAAAAAGATCAATAAATAAACTGCCTATTCTTACACTAGAATAATAAGCAGAATTCCTAACTCCAGAAAAGAGAACTTACAATTGCCAAGGCCACCCCGGCCTTTGTTGATGATTCCCCTTTGTCCAGTAAGTTCTAATGCTTCAACAATTACTTGGGTCATTTTAAATAGCTTTTGATATAACACTTGTTAGGAAACATCTGACAGGAATTTGATGTTTCGGACAAAAAATGAGTTCAAAGAGTAGAGCATAGAATAGGACATTCTACATATAACTATTTTAGCAGTCTCAGGTACAAAACTTGCTTCACAGTTCAAATCTTACAATGAAAACTAATCACAAGGTGCAAAATGCAAGGGTAAAAGAAACAAGGAGACACCATTCCGCTTTTTCTCAAAATTCTCAGGGACAAGGAAAGAAGGAATCTATGGTTTCATGGAGCGAAACTATTAGTTTCTTTATTTTACTTCTCTACTAAGAATGGATTTGCTTAATTGATCTGAAGTCGCAAAACATATAACTAATAAACAATGTAAGAGAATTCTAAGAATTTAGACTACCTTATTTAAAAGAATAGAGAATAGAAGAAGCAACAAAGCAAAAGATTATGCAAGCTACTAGCCTGGTTGAAAATGCATCTTGAAGCCCCAAGGTTGTATGATCTCTGTAGAATCACAAACTTCAGGACATAGATGGCAGTCTGTGTCATATCATAACAAATGTTAGAAAATTGTGGTGAGACCAATGGCTGCATAATGTATCATGTAAAACCTATTCAAAACCTACCAAAAACTATTAATATTCAACACCTACAAAAAACTATCTCTACTTTCCTACTCAACACCTACAAAAACCTATCAGATAAAATTTATTATGGAAATATATAATTAGAACTTACTCCATGTAGGAACAATCTCAAGACATAATTTTCTACACATGTAACAGAAAATCTAAAACTGTGAGTGATTCAGATCAACAATAAAAACTTTCAGCATATCCGTATTAACTAAAACTGGAAAAGAATCAACACCCAAATGCCCCACAAAAAAGAGCAGCCTTCAAAAGCTTTAGAATATGCCCAAGATTTCATAATAATCGTAAATTAGGTATGTATGTTGAAAAAAATATTCCGAGACATAAATTGAGTTCTCTAACATACTAACATTAACTCAAACACTTGGGTGGATATACTAATCTGCTATGAGGGTCTAAAACTTATGATTTCTAACAATTTCTTAGATACAAAGAGGAGAAAATCTAGAGAAATTGAGAGAGACGGGGAGAAAGCCATATATGCAGAAGAATGAAACTTACGACTTGGATTGACAGAGAAAGAAATCGTTCATGAGTTCGCTGGAGAAAGAAATCGAGTTTGCAGCTGAGGGAGAGTACTGTCAAATTGCGAAGAGGAGACAAAATCTGAACTTAGGGCCAACGAATTGAGTCGGAACTGAAATTCCAATATTTTCAGTGCAATAGTTGGGAGTTTGAGGATGAAAATCCCCAAGCTAGATGGAGAAGAAAAAGATGGACCTCAACAAGGGTGTTCTTTGGAAGAAATCCCCAAATTAAGTTTTGCTTTGCCGTTGGAGAAGAAACCCACAAGCTGATTTTGATGGAGACTGCCTTACTAGATGCAAAATACTTGTATTCAAGCGGAGTGCTGCTTGTGGGGGTGTGGTAGGTTTCGAAACAAAACACACTAGTTGAGGCGTTTAGAATAAGTGATAATTTTTTTTTATTTAAGAAAAACTTAGGGTTCCGCCAAACTAGAAGAGGGAAAACAAGGAGGGAAAATTCAACCGTTGCAATATTCTTTATTTTCAGAAAACCGTCTCAATAGATACGTCTATTGCAAGGGTTATATACCCGTTGCAATATCTTTTACTTGTTGCAACGGTTCACCCATTATTGCGACGGTTTTGTTCCAAAAGTGTTTCAACAGGCTCTATATACAAATGCAACGGTTATAATCGTTGTGATAGATGGTCTGTGGGAACGGTTACATAAATGTTGCTATAGAAACTGTTGCGATAGGGCGAATTTCTAGTAGTGATAGGCGGTTAGTGGACTCTTTATTTTTTTTGTCACGTGCGAAAATTTGCAAGGTATAGTGACTTGTACGGACCAAAAGACCTCGAGGTAGCAAGAGATAATTATTTTATCATGAGATCATATTAAAGTACCAAATTACAACATAATTGAAAGAAGAGCAACAATAATTAAAGGATCTGACATGATCTCAGCACAAGAAAGTTAAAAATCAACCACTTATTGATAAATTACTGCTTAGTGTTTGAAGAGAATTTCGTTGATCAATTTATCTATTGCCACAAAAGATGATCCTTCTGGTTTTTGAGTAGCTTCCTCAGCCAATTTCTTTCATTTCAATGCCTTTTTCTTCATTTCTTTGCCTTTATCTCCAGCCATCAACTCTCTCACAAGGCTTTCAACTTTGTCCCTCTTCACATTATTGTCAACTTCCATTCCTATTCCCCATTGGGTGCCTTTAAACCAACAATTAGTTTGTTGTTCGGCGAAGAATGGCAACAAATCATTGGCACCCCACTGCCAATACTTTCAAGAGTCGAATTTCGTTCACTTTGAGTCAAGAAACCTCTGATTGCAGGGTGGTTAAGTACATGTTCTTATGGACACCAACTCGCTAACATCCCTCTTTCTTTAGTTTGTTCCACGAATTTGGATGGAAGAATTGCTTGTTCCCCTGATACAATATCAGGCCTTATAATCCACAAAAATTCCATTTGGCTATTAGCAAGCCCCCAAGTGAATTCAATTTGTTGGTTCGGAGTCATTACAGTAATGCTTCCGAAATTAACATAAACAATAGAATTTGGTTTTTTGGAATCTAGCCATTCTAGACACTATGCATCCTCTATCCAAAGATTGGATCCCAAGCACCCCAAATTCTTGTCCTTAATGCGTTTTACAAGAAAATGTAAGGGACCAATGGCATAAATTGGAGAAAGAAGGGTACTAAGTGATTCAAGAACTTCCTTCTCTAATAGCTCAAATGTATTAATTACAATAGCAGAAGCAAATTTGCTTCTATCTGTTTCTTGAAGAAGGAACTTGAACATATATTCATCTGGATTTGTACTTCTTAAGAAACTTGGTAAATCCCTTAAACGTATACCTTTCATTCCTGGTAGTCAAAGCCGTCTCCAAATATCCATTTGTCAAGTCACTTGCATCTGCAGTTCCCCAAACAGATAAAAGAACAAAAGTCGAACACAAACTGAAATTGATTTGGCTATTAGAAAAAGGAAGAAAGCATGCATGACTATACCTTTAAGTGGAAAATATCCTTTGTCAGAAAGGTCACGGTAATGCATGTAACCTAACAAACCACAAGCACTAGGGGTCAAAAACAGAACTTCAGGGATGCCCAAGTCTTGAGCAGCATCCAGTGTGAAGCTCATACAACCATCGGAAATAATGCACGAGATGCGTGGCACGTTAGATGAAGAAGTATTATTGAGCTTGGCGAGCAACTCTTTGAAAGGACCTAAACAAGTAGTGGTTGTGGATTCACATAGAGAAGGAATATCTTGAGTTGAATCAACACCACATGGTAACTAATACATATACCATGCACTCGAAAGAAAGTAATGATAATTAATATGAATGTTGTCCTCAAGGATGTTTAGAAGAAGGTATTTTTTGATTCCTAGCTACTTTCTTAATCTTGATAGTTGATAGGAAGATGGCTTATTTAATAATACCTGAGCTAAACTAGTTGATTGCTTTGGCAGCCAGCAGGTTTGAACTTGTTGAGTTTATTTGATTGGATTATTTTTTTAATTGGTGATTAGAAAAATAATATGCAGATCTTGGAACAAGAGAAGTAGGTTTAGTGTATGATTCAACAATTATTTTATGCCATTATGATAAATTTGTATATTATAGTTATCCTATCTACACGATTATTGTAGAAGGAATATGTACTTTAAGGTGTAGTTTTAGTGAGAAATCTCAGTCCTCTGCTTTTGTTTTGTGACTTTGGCCTTGGCGTCTTATGAGACAATGCTGCCAAAAGATCCGTGATTTGGTAAAATTATAAGAATAAAAATGAAGACATATTCGGAAGTTATAAAATATGCATATACTATTAGGACTCTCAAGTTCACGGATATGTTCATATATTGTCACGATTCAAAATTAACTCGTCGTAATGGCGCCTATCATAGAACAATGCAAGCCGATTTTTCAGATATTTCCAACACTCTAAAGCTTTGAAAGATACGGAAGAAATTTGATTTAAGAAAAACCTTTTAAAAGCTGAATAAGAATTCATAACTCAATACATTATTTCTCCCAGAAATCGGGACGTCACCGAGTACATGAGCATCTATATGAAGATATAGTCTAGTACATCGTCTAGAAAATAGAACTGAAACATAAAATGAAAGATATGGAGGGAGAGTCAAGGTCTACGAACGTCAAGAAGCTACATCGATAATCTCCGAAAATACGGACTCCACAACTCAGCAACCGTCGTGATCGAAAGCACCTGGATCTGCACACGAGGTGCAGGGTGTAGCGCGAGTACAACCAAATCAATAAGTGTCACGATCCCAAAACTAACCGGATCGTGATGGCGCCTATCGTGAAACTAGGTCAGCCGACACATTTCCCAAGTAGTTCAATATTTCATTAAAACTTAAATAATAACCCTTTCAACTGAAACTCCATAAAAGATGCAAAGTCAAAACCAAAATAAATGCGGAAACAAAAAGCCCGACCTCGGGTGTCACTAAGTCATGAGCAATACTACAATTTGTCCCGAAATATAACAAGACCAAATTAGTCTGTAAATAGTCAAAGTACTCTAGAAGGAAGATAGAGAAGGAGAAGGCGGAACTGCGATCGCCAGGCAGCTACCTCGCTATCTCCGTGATAACCCGCGACTGGAGTAGTCAACAGCCGCTACCATGCCCCGAGATACTTGGATCTGCACACAAGGTGTAGGGGATAACGTGAGTATACCAACTCAGTAAGTAACAAGTCCAAACAATGGACTGATAGGTACTGACGAACTAAACCTCAGCAATTATAATACATTTAAATTGTACAGGAAAGTAGGCATGCTGGCAATTCCATATGTTTAACTTGACAGTAAACCAAAATGCTAATCCGAACAATGTGAAGTATAAAGCTCAGTAAAACTCCACATGTCAATGCCAGAAATGTATGAAAATGCATCGGGTGCTCCCACTCTCAAGTTCTCAACCACTCGGTACCGCATATGGACATCCGACCGAGGGAAATCCATCCCGGAATATATATACAACACTGACCTCAAGTAAAACGTTACCGAGGAACAAGGGTAATCCAACCCTGAGGAGAAATCCATTTTCAGGTATTAGTACTTCGGACAAAACCATGTCTAGGGAAATCCATCCCTCAATAATATCATCCGCGCTCACTGGGGCTGTATAGACTCCGGAGGGAATCCTTTCAGCCCAAGCGCTATAACAAGCCAATGAAGGCATAATCAATAATCTGCTGCGGCATGCAGCCCGAACCCATAACCGTCACTCAAATTCAGGCACTCGGCCTCACTCAGTCATCACTCTCTAGTCTCACACACACGGGCTCACAATACCAAGAAATTAGCCCGAAACACTGATATGATGTGCCGAATAACAATAACCGAGACAGAGACATGATATGATATGCACGAACAAGACTGAGTGCAGAATATCAATGAAGCTAATGATATAACAGCAAGAAACGACCTCTCGGGTCTCAACAGTATCGACTTGAAGCCCTAACATGGTAATTAGCATGATTTACAGCTCGTTAACTTAATCACTACACAGATATCAGCAAGTAAGAGTCACTAAGCGATGCCATGGAATGTTCCCGGCCACAATTCTCACGGTGCACACCCATACGCCCGTCACTTGGCATTTGCGTCACCTCAATATATAATCATAGAACGGATAGTCCGACGTTTTGATCCTCAGAACCAAGTTTAGAAGCGTTACTTACCTCAAACCAAGCCAAAACTCTAACTCGCGTTGCCCTTGCCTCTCTATTCGGCCTCTAAATTCTCCGAATCTAACCAAAATCAGTATATTATCATCAATATACGCTGATGGAATGAAACCCACACGAAAATTATCAAATTAGACCAAAAATCCCGAATTTGGCTCAAATCCGGCCCCCGGGCCCACGTCCCGGAATCAGACAAAAATTACAAAACTAGAAACTCCTCTCACTCCCGAGTCTACACATACCAAAACCATCAAAATCGGACCTCAAATGATCCCTCAAACCCTCAACCAAAACTCTCCAAAGCTCAAGTTCTCCTTGACTTCTCTCCAAATTCCCACTAAATTCCATGATTAAACAGTGGAAAAATCATCATAAACACAATTAATAAAGCCCAACTCACTGATACCCCTCAATTCCCTCTTGAAATCACTGCTTTGAGCTCCAAAACTCGTCCAAAATGGTGAAGAATGGGCAGAAATTCGCGAAGGGGACCTTGTATACCTTCTGCCCAACATTTTCCGCATCTTCGGCCACCATGTCGCTTTTGCGACGCCGCACCTGCGGAAAATCCCTTGCAGGTACGGTTTCCACTTAAACCTCAAAATCCCGCTCCTGCGGTCAAGCACCCGCAGCAGCGGTCTCGCAGGTAACCGGCGCACCCCAAGGCGAGACACTAGGTCTAATAAAGACCTTACCTAGCAAATCTTGCAACTGCTCCTTCAATTCTTTCAACTCTGGCAGGATAATGCAATACGGAGGAATAGAAATAGGCTGAGTGTCGGGCGCCAAATCAATACAAAAGTCAATATTCCTATCAGGTGGCATCCCCGGTAGGTCTGCAAGAAACACCTCTGGAAACTCCCGAACAAGTGGTATAGAATCCATACAAGGAACCTCAGCACTAGAATCACAAACATAGGCCAAATAAGCCAAATAGCCCTTTTCAACCATACGTCGAGCCTTCACATACGATACAACCCTGCTGATAGAATGACCAAGAGTCCCTCTCCACTCCAATTGAGGCAACCCCGGCAAGGCTAAGGTCACGGTCTTGGCGTGACAATCTAACATAACATGATAAGGTGACAGCCAATCCATCCCTAAAATGACATCAAAATCCACCATATCGAAAAGTAGGAGATCTACACTAGTCTCAAGACCCCCAATAACAACCACACACGAGTGATAGACACGATCTACAACAATTGAATCACCCTCCGGTGTGGACACATATACGGGAGCACTCAAAGAATCACGAGGCACAGCCAAATAAGAAGACACATAGGAGTATGTAGACCCTGGATCAAACAAAACTGAAGCATCTCTGCTACAAACCAAGATAGTACCTGTGATAACAACATCAGAGCACTCAGCCACATGCCTAGCTAGAAAAGCATAACATCGGGGCTAGGTCCTACCACCCTGAACTATATCTATAGGACGGCCTCCTGCTGGCTGGCCTCCACCTCTAGCGTCCTGGCATCTACCTCTAATGTCCTGACCTCCACCTCTAGCGGGCTGACCCCTACCTCTGGCTCCCTGACCCTCACCTCTAGCTGGTTGGGTAGGCGGTGCCGGAATCGTGGCACGAGAACTCTGTTGCTGTGACTGAACACCCACTAATCTCGGACAAGCCCTCCAGATATGACCATACTCACCACACTCAAAACATCCAACTGAATACTACGGCTGAGGAAACTGAGACTGACCCTGGCGGGCTGGCTGACCGCAATAATAACTCTGAAGAGGAGGTGCTCTGATAGGAGCTAGCGGTGCACTATAAGCTAGCTGGCCTGAAGGAGGTACATAAGGACCACGACTCCCTAAAGCTCCATGGGATGCCTGAAGCGCTGAATGAAATGGCCTGGGATGATGGCCTCTACCAAATGTATCTCGACCTCCAGATGAGGTCCCACTGAATCCACCGGACTGACGAGGCCTCTTGTGAGACCCCTGACCACTACCCTGAGCTAAAACTATTTCAACTCGTTTGGCCACATTAGCCGTATCCTGGAAAGAAATTTCACTACCTATCTCCTTAGCCATCTGTAATCCGTTAGGCTTAGCGATTCCCTCAATAAATCTCCTCACCCTATCTCTCTTGGTGGGGAGTATAAGAAGAGCGTGACGGGACTGGTCAATAAATCTGGTCCCGTACTGAGTGACGATCATAGAACCCTACTAAAGGCGCTCAAACTGCCTTTGATAGTCCTCTCTCTGAGTGATAGGGAGAAAATTCTCTAGAAATAGCTGAGAAAACTGATCCCAAGTCAAAGCAGGCGACCCAGCTGGTCTAGCCAAACAAAAGTCCCTCCACCATTTCTTGGCGAAACCTGATAAGCGAAAAGCAGCAAAGTCGACCCCATTGGTCTCCACTATCCCCATGTTTCGTAGAACCTCATGGCACCTGTCTAAATAGTCCTGGGGATCCTCTGAAGATGTACCGCCATGGGTAGTAGTGAAAAGCTTGGTGAACCTGTCCAACCTCCACAAAGCATCTGTAGACATAGTTGCTCCATCGCCGGTCTGTGCTACAACACCCGGCGGGACTACCCCAACTGGCTGAGCTGCTGGAGTCTAAAACTGGGGAGTCTTCTGCTCTGGAGTGTGAGTAGCGGGAGTCTGTGCTCCTCCCCCCACACGAGAGACGGCTGGTGCTACTGGAAGTATGCCTGCCTGAGTGACACTCTCCATAAGGCCCACTAGACGGACCAGAGCATGCCGGAGTACCAGGGTAGCTATGAACCCCTCCAAAACATGAGCTAGACCCGCTGGAATGGGACGGAACCTCATCATCAAACTCAACTTGAGGCTCCGCCGCTGGTGCTACTGCTCGAGCTCTGGGCTGAGCCCTTCACCTGCCTCGGCCTCTAGCACGGCCTCGGTATCATCCTCTGCCCCTCGTAGGAGCTGCCATCGGGGGCTCGGGCTGCTGATTAGCTGATGAAGCGGTACGCGTTCTCGCCATCTGCAAAGAACATAGTAGAGAGTTTAATTAGCGTTGAGAGATCAAACCGCACAATAGAGATGAATAGACGTGAAACTGTTCCTAACTCTGTAGCCTCTAGGGATAAGTACAGACGTCTCCGTACCGATCCCTCAGACTCTACCAAATTTGTCCGTGAATTGTGAGACCTAAGCAACCTAGAGCTCTGATACCAACTTGTCACGAGCCGAATTTCCCACCGTCGGGACCGTGATGGCGCCTAGCATTGCACTCGCTAGGCAAGCCAACATTACAGAATATTTAACCTTTTTCCTTTATCTTTTAACAAGTAAAACTTAATAAAAGTAAATCAGCGGAAATAAATGCGGAAGAACACAGTTTTAAAGATTATCCTTATACTAAAAACAAAACCGTAATAAATTCCACCCAAAACTGGTGTCAAAACTCACTAACAGTCTACGATACTACAGACCCTACGGGACCATCAAATCACGGGTCCGTTTACCAAAAATGTTGACCGAAGTCAACTTTAATCAATTTTAAAGGAAAAATTCAATATTATTCTCAAATTTCACATAAAGGCTTTCCAGAAACGCGCCTGGACTGCACACGCAATCGAGGAGAAAGAAAATGAGGTTTTTAAGGCCTCAAAACACGGAAACGGATTCTAAAACAAAAGATGACCTTTTGGATCATCATAGTGCGGTCCCTTGTGCGCACCTGTGGCTTTGCCTCAGCTTCTTAATTCCCGCATCTGTGATCCAATCTTGCTTCTACAAGTCTCGCACCAGCGGTCCCCACTCCGCAGGTGCAGTTATGACAGTTGAAGGATATCTTCAGCACTTCCGCAAATCCCATCCTTGATCCGTTAACCTCCCGAAATTAACCTGAGGTCCTCGGGACCTCAACCAAACATATAAACCATTCACATATCACCATTCAAACTTATTCCAACCTTCGGAACACTCCAAACAACATGAAAATATCAAATCGCCCTCGGATTCAAGTCTAAGAACTTCTAAACATCCGAATTCCGCAAACGATGCCAAAACCCATCAAACCTCGTCCGAATGACCTGAAATTTTTCACACACGTCACAAATGACACTACAGACGTACTCCAATTTCCGAAATTTCATTCCGACCTCAATATCTAAATTTGCACTGCCGATCAAAAAATGCCAAATTTCCAATTTTTCCAATTCAAGCCTAAATCTACCACGGACCTCCAAATTACCTTCCGAACACGCTTCTAAGTCCAAAATCACCTAACGGAGCTATCCGAACCATCAGAATTCACATCCGAGATCTTCTACACATAAGTCAATATCCGGTTGACTTTTTCAACTTAAGCTTTTAAATAAGAGACTAAGTGTCTCATTCCACTCCACGACCACTTTGAACCCGAACCAACAAACCCGATATGATGAAATACAACTGAACAATACATAAAGACGTAGAAGTGGGGAAAACTGGGCTACAATTCATGAAACGACTGGCCGGGTCGTTACATCATCCCCCTCTTAAATAAACGTTCGTCCTCGAATGGGTCTAGAAACATACCTGAAGCCTCAAACAGGTGTGGATATCTACTCCGCATCTCCCGCTCGGTCTCCCAAGTAGCCTCCTCCACAGGCCGACCTCTCCACTACACTTTCACTGACGCTATTTGCTTTGATCTCAACTTTCGGACCTGCCGCTCCAAAATAGCCACCGTCTCCACATCATAAGTCAATTCACCGTCTAACTGGACCGTGCTGAAATCCAAAACACGAGACGAATCGCCAATATACTTCCGGAGCATAGAAACATGAAATACCGGATGCACACTCGACAAGCTAGGTGGAAAGGCAAGCTCATAAGTCACCTTCCCAATCCTTCGAAGCACATCAAAAGGCCCGATGAACCGAGGGCTCAATTTACCCTTCTTCCCAAATCTCATAACACCCTTCATGGGCGAAACCTTCAGTAGAACCTTCTCGCCGACCATGTAAGACACATCACGAACCTTCCTGTTAGCATAACTCTTTTGTCTTGACCGCGCTGTACGAAGCCGCTCCTGAATCACTTTCACCTTGTCCAAAGCATCCTATACCAAGTCTGTACCCAAAAGCCTAGCCTCGCCCAGCTCAAACCAACCTACTGGAGATCTACACCGTCTCTCATATAAAGCCTTATATGGAGTCATCTGAATACTCGACTGATAACTGTTGTTGTAAGCAAACTTTGTGACCGGTAGAAACTGGTCCAATGAGCCCCCAAAATCGATGACACAAGCGCGCAACATGTCCTCCAATATCTAAATAGTGCGCTCAGACTGCCCGTCCATCTGAGAGTGAAAAGCTGTGCTCAACTCAACCTGAGTACCCAACTCTCGCGGTATAACTCTCAAAAACTGCGATGTGAAATGAGTACCTCTATGCAGGCATGGAAACTGGGACACCATGCAGGCGAACAATCTCTCGGATATAAATCTCAGCTAACCGCTCTGAAGAATAGGTATTACACACCGGAATGAAGTGCGCGGACTTGGTCAGCCGACCCATAATCACCCAAATAACATCAAACTTCCTCAAAGTCCGCGGGAGTCCAATTACGAAATTCATGGTGATCCGCTCCCACTTCCACTCTTGAATATCCATCTGCTGAAGCAAGCCACCTGGTCTCTGATGCTCATATTTCATCTGCTGACAATTGAGACACCGAGCTACAAATCCCACTATATCGTTCTTAATTATTCTCCACCAGTAGTGCTGTCTCAAATCCCGATACATCTTCGCGGCACCCGGATGAATAGAATACCGCGAGCTGTGGGCCTCCTCCAGAATCAACTCCCGAAGCCCATCCATATTGGGCACATATATCCAGCCCTGCATCCTCAATACTCCTTTATCGCCAATAGTCAGATCTCTGGCATCGTCGTGCTGAATTCTATCCTTAAGGACAAGAAAATGAGGATCATCATACTGGCGCTCTCTGATGCGATCAACCAAGGAAGACTGAGAAACCATGCAATCTAAGATCCGACTGGGCCCGAAATATCCAACCTCACGAACCGATTGTCCAAGGCCTGAACATCAACTGCAAGACGCCTCTCCCCAACTGGAATATATGCCAAACTGCCCATACTTACCGCCTTCCTACTCAAAGCATCGACCACTACATTGGCCTTCCCCGGATGGTACAAGAGAGTAATATCATAGTCCTTTAGCAGCTCCAACCATCTCCGCTATCTCAAATTGAGATCTTTCTGCTTGAACAAGTGTTGGAGGCTACGATGATCAGTAAACACCTCACAAGACACACCATAGAGATAATGCCTCCAAATCTTCAACGCGTGAACAATAGCAGCCAATTCCAAATCATGAACAGGGTAGTTCTTCTCATAGGGCTTCAACTGACGAGAAGCATAAGCAATCACTCTACCCTCCTACATCAACGCACACCCGATGCCGACCCGAGAAGCATCACAATATACCGCATAAGAACCTAAAGTTGCTGGCAAAACTAACACTGGAGCGGTGGTCAAGGCAGTCTTGAGCTTCTGAAAGCTCACCTCACACTCATCCGACCACATGAAAGGAACACCCTTTTGAGTCAATTTGGTCAAGGGTGATCCTATAGATGAAAACCCCTGGACGAACCAAGGGTAGTAACCCGCCAAACCAAGAAAGTTACGAATCTCTTTGGCTGAGGACGGTCTGGGCCAACTCTGAACCACCTCTATCTTCTTCGGATCAACCTGAAAACCCTCACTGGACAGTACGTGCCCCAAGAAAGCCACTGAACTGAGCCAGAACTCACACTTGGAGAATTTTGCTTAAAGCTTCTCCTCCCTCAACCGCTACAATACAACTCTTAAATGCTCAGCGTGCTCCTCCTGACTACGCGAGTACACCAAAATATCGTCAATGAATATAATAACAAACGAGTCGAGATAAGGCCGGAACACGCTTTTCATCAAATGCATGAACGTTGTTGGGGCATTGGTCAGCCCAAAAGACATCACAAGGAACTCAAAATGACCATATCGGGTGCTGAAAGCTGTCATAAGAATATCCGAGTCCCTGATCTTCAATTGGTGATACCCTGACCTGAGATTAATCTTGGAGAACGCCCTTGTTCCCTGGAGTTGGTAAAACGGATCATCTATACGAGGCAAAGGATACTTATTCTTGATTCTGACTTTGTTCAACTGCCTGTAATCAATGCACATCCTCATCGTGCCATTATTCTTCTTTAAAAATAGAACAGGCGCACCCCAAGGCGACACACTAGGCCAAATAAACCCCTCAAGGAGTTCCTAAAGTTGCTCCTTCAACTCCTTCAACTCTGTCGGTTCCATACGATACGGTGGAATAGAAATGGGCTGAGTGCCCGGCACCAAATCAATATCAAAGTCAATATCTCAGTTCGGTGGCATGCCGACAGGTCTACAGGAAAAACATCTGGGAACTCTCTCACCCGGAACTGAATCAACACTAGGAATCTCTGCACTGACATCCCTCACAAAGGCCAAATAAGAAAGACAACCCTTCCCAACCATCCGCTGGGCCTTCAAGTATGAAATTACCCTACAGAGAACATAATCCGTCGAACATCGCCACTCGATCCGTGGCATCCTGGTATAGCCAACTTCACTGTCTTAGCATGACAGTCCAAAATAGCAGGACACAGAGATAACCAATCCATACCTAATGTCATACCAAAATCGACCATACAGAGCAACAAGAGGTCTACTCGGGTATCCAAACCTCTAATAGTTACCACACAAGACTGATATATGTGGTCTACAATAACAGTATCGCCCACCGGAGTAGATACATGAATGGATGAAATAAGAGACTCACGGGGCGTATCTAAATAATGAGCGAAATATGATGACACATATGAAAAGGTGGAACCAGGATCAAATAATACGGAGGCATCTCTGTGGCAGACTGAGACAATACCTGTAATCACAGTATTTGAAAATAGCATCTGGTTTAGCTAGGAGTGCATAGAAATGGGCCTGATCACCACCTGATCGGCCTCCCCCTCTAGGGCGACCCCTAGCTGACTGGCCTCCACCTCGAGCTGGCTGGGTGGGTAGGAAGTAACTGATGCTAAAGACGAAAGCTGACTCCTCTGCCGGGATGAACCTCCCATAAGTCGGGGACAAAACCTCTTGATGTGACCCAATCTCCACACTCGAAGCAACCTTTACCGGTCACCGATAATGGGGACTGAAGGGAGCCCCGAGCACTAGGATACCCACTAGAAGAACCAGGCATCGATGAACCCTGAACTGATGGTGCAGGAGTCGAACTCTAAGCTGGGAGGGCACTGAGAGATGAGTGACCCTGATGTGAACTGTGCGAACCATGGCTAGATGATCCACCACGGTGACCCGAACGGGCCGACTGAGCATGTCTAAATGGATGGCCTCTACCGTGCTGAAACTGACCTCCCGAAGGAACACCACCAAAACTGCCATATCCCCGAGGCCTCTTGGCCTCCCTCTCAACTCGCTCCTGACAGCGAACTGACTCTATCTCTTTGGCAATGTCGACCACCTCCGCAAAAGAGGCGCAAGATACCCTCTCTCTGGTCAGAAAATCCGTAGCTTATAAGTAAGGCCATCCACGAACACCTGATCCTCTCCCTATCCGTGGGAACTAGCCAGATAGCATGACGGGCCAACTTGGAGATCCTCATCTCATATTGCATCGCGGTCATATTCTCCTGACACAACTGCTCAAACTGCCTGCTCAACTCTTCTCTGCGCGAATACAGTACATACTTCTCTACGAAGAGAATGGAGAACTGATACCAGGTAAGGGGCTCTTCACCTACAGGCCTACGCCTCTCATAAGCCTCCCACCAAGTGAAGGCAGCTCCAGAAAACTGAAAAGTAGTAAATGAGACCCTACTGGTCAATAGAATTCCCGCTCTACGCAAAATCCTCTAACACTTGTCCAACAAACCCTGGGCATCCTCGCCCTCTACACTACTGAAAGTCGGAGGCTAAAGTCTACCAAACCTCTCCAAGCGACACTGCTTGTCATCAGGCATAACTGGTACCATAAAATCTTGGGTAGGTGCAACCGGCTGGGCTGGTGGTGCCTCCGGTGTCTGCAATCCCTGAACAACCTGGTTGGGTGTACGAGCGGCAGGAGTATGAGTGCCTCCCTCGGCCTGAGAAGTAGAAACTGCGACCGCTTGAGCAAGACTAGTGCACACGGTCAAGATCTGAGCCAAGGTCTCCTGAAGACCTGGAATAACAATAGGTACGGCCGGTGCCTGAGCTGGTCCCGCTGGAGCATCCCCCACTGGAACCTGATCATGAACTAGGGCGGCTGGTGGATCTGCAGGTGCTGCCTAGCTATTGTGTGGGCTACACCCCTGCTCCTACCACGGCCTCGACTGCGACCTCGGCCTCTAGTTGTCCCAACTGGTGGTACTGGTGGTCGTCTGTCCTGACCGCTAGCACGTGTCCTCACCATCTGTGAGAGAATAGAATAATAGAACATTAGTTACCAGAATCAACAGATTCGCACGACCAGAACTCAAGAATGTGAAGTTTTTCCTAAAGGTTCTACAGCCCCCCGAAAATAAGTACAGACGTCTCCGTACTGATCCGCAGGACCCTACTAAACCCGCCCATGACTCGTGAGACCTATGTAACCTAGGCTCTGATACCAACTTGTCACGACCCCAAAACCAACCTGGTTGTGATGGCGCCTATCGTGAAACTAGGCCAGTCGACACATTTCCCAAGTAGTCCAATATTTCATTGAAACTTAAATAATAACCCTTTCAACTAAAACACCATAAAAGATACAAAGTCAAAACCAAAATAAATGCGGAAAATAAAAGCTTGACCTCGGGTGTCACTAAGTCATGAGCAATACTACAATTTTCTCGAAATATAACAAGACCAAATTAGTTTGGAAATAGTCATAGTACTGTAGAAGGAAGATAGAGAAGGAGAAGGCGGAACTGCGATCGCCAGGAAGCTACCTCGCTATCTTCGTGATAACCTGCGATTGGAGTAGTCAACAGCCGCTACCATGCCCTGAGATACCTGGATCTGCACACAAGGTGTAGGGGGTAACGTGAGTGCACCAACTCAGTAAGTTAAAAGTCCAAACAACGGACTGATAGGTATTGACGAACTAAACCTCAGCAATTATAACACATTTAAATTGTACAGGAAAGTAGGCATGCTGGCAATTCCATATGTTTAACTTGACAGTAAAGCAAAATGTTTATCCGAACGTTGTGAAGTATAAAACTCAGTAAAACTCTACATGTTGATGCCAGAAATTTATGAAAATTCACCGTCTGCTCCCACTCTCAAGTGCTCAACCACTCGGTACCGCATACGGGCATCTGGCCCAGGAAAATATATCCCGGAATATATATACAACACTGATCTCTAGTCAAATGGTTCCGGGGAGCAACAGTAATCCAACCCTGAGGACAAATCCATCTCCAGGTATCAGTACTTCGGACAAATCCATGTCCAGGGAAATCAATCCCTCAAGAATATCATACGCGCTCACTGGGGGTGTATAGACTCAGGAGGAGCTCCTTTAAGCCCAAGCGCTATAACAAGCCAATGAAGGCATAATCAATAATTTGCTGCGGCGTGCAGCCCGATCCCATAACCGTCACTCAAATTCAGGCTCTCGACCTCTCTCACTCAGCACTCTCCAGTCTCACACACACGGGCCCAAGAAACTAGCCCAAAACAATGATACGATGTGCCGAATAATAATAACCGAGACTGAGACAAGATATGATGTGCATAAACAAGACTGAGTACAGAATATCAATGAAGCTAATGATATGACATCAAGAAACGACCTCTCGGGTCTCAACAATATCGGTGTGAAGCCCTAACATGATAATTAGCATGATTACAGCTTATAACTTAATCACTGCACAGATATCAGCAAGTAAGAGTCACTAAGAGGTGCCATGGAATGATCCAGGCTGCAATTCTCATGGTGCACGCCCATACGTCCGTCACTTGGCTTTTGTGTCACCTCAATATTTAATCATAGAACACATAGTTCGGAGTTTCGAACCCTCAGAACCAAGTTTGGAAGCATTACTTACCTCAAACCAAGGCAAAATTCTAACCCGCGATGCCCTTGCCTCTCGATCCGGCCTTCAAATGCTCCAAATCTAGCTAAAATCAGTATATTATCATCAATACACGCTAAACAAATAAAAACCCACACGAAAATTATCAAATTTGACAAAAAATCCTGAATTTGGCTCAAACCCGACCCTCGGGCCCACATCTCAGAATCCGACAAAAATTACAAAACTAGAAACACCTTTCACTCCCGAGTCTACACATACCAAAATCATCAAAATCAGACCTCAAATGGTCCCTCAAACCCTCAACCAAAACTCTCCAAAACTCAAGCCCTATCCCCTTCACTTCTCTCCAAATTCCCACTAAATTCCATGATTAAACAGTGGAAAAATTATCACAAACACAATTCATAAAGCCCAAGTAGCTTACCTCACTGATACCCCTCAATTCCCTCTTGAAATCACTGCTTTGAGCTCCAAACTCGTCAAAAATGGTGAAGAATGGGCAGAAATTCACGATGGGGACCTTTTATATCTTCTGCCCAGCGTTTTCCGCATCTGCGGCCACCATGTCGCTTCTGTGATGCCGCACCTGCGGAAAATCCCTCGTAGGTGCGATTTCCTCTTAAACCTCAAAATCCCGCTTCTGCAGTCAAGCACCCGTACCGGCGGTCTCACAGGTGCGGTCCCGTATGCGTACTTGCGGCTTTGCCTCAGCTTCTCAATTTCCCCATTTGCGGTCCAATCTCGCTTCTGTGGGTCTCGCACCTGTGGTCCCCACGCCACAGGTGCGGTTATGACAGCTGAAGGATATCTTAAGCACTTCCTCAAATCCCATCCTTGATCTGTCAACCTCCCGAAATCAACCCGAGGCCCTCGGGAGCTCAACCAAACATACTAACCACTCACATATCACCATTCAAACTTATTCCAACCTTCGAAACACTCCAAACAAGATCAAAACATCAAAACGCCCTCGGATTCAAGCCTAAGAACATATAAACTTCCAAATTCCGCAAACGATGCCGAAACCCATCAAACCTCGTCCGAATGACCTGAAATATTTCACACATGTCACAAATGACACTACGGACCTACTCCAATTTCCGGAATTTCTTTCCGACCTCGATATCAAAATTTCCACCGCCGATCGGAAAACGCCAAATTTCCAATTTCACCAATTCAAGCCTAAATCTACCACAAACCTCCAAATTACCTTCCGAACACGCTCCTAAGTCCAAAATCACCTAACGAAGCTATTCAAACCATCAGAATTCGCATCCGATATCTTCTACACATATGTCAACATCCGGTTGATTTTTCCAACTTAAGCTTTTAAATTGGAGACTAAGTGTCTCATTCCACTCCACGACCACTCGGAACCCGAACCAACCAACCCGATATGATGAAATACAACTGAACAATACATAAAGAAGAAGAAATAGGGAAAAGGGGACTGCAATTCATGAAACAACTGGCCGGATCGCTACAATAAGTAACAAATCTAACCGTTGGACTGAAAGTAGTGACAAACTCAATAATTACAGTTCAATATAGAAATAACAGTACAGAAATATAAGCATGATTTCAAGTTCAACAGTTAAACTCGTTACAAGTAAGATAGATCAAATCTCAATGATATGAGGAATATAACTTCTCTACATCTACATGCCAATGCACATGCTGTATGTGATGCACCACGCTCAAAGCCTCGTATACTCCCGCTCTCAGAATACTCAATCACTCAGTACTGTATATGGCCAATCTAGCCTAGGGAAGATCCATCCTGGATATATATATATACATCAACTGACAGTCAGTCACTCAGTACTGAATAGGGCCAATCCAGACCAAAACCATACGATGCTATTGCAACCGACGAAACTCCATTCCGAAGTTGTCTTCATACAAGTCCAACTACGGTTAACTCCTACGACTATAACTTTCAATTTAGGAACTATATGTCCCATTCCACTCCGAAACTCTCTTGAACCCGACACCAAGTACCCTAGCAAGTCAAGTAACCACAAAATAGGATAGAGGGAGCAATAAATAGGGGATCGAGGCTAATACTCTCAAAACGGCCGGCCGGGTCGTTACATGTTTATCTCATGTTGCAAAGATTTAATGGTGAAAACACTTCTTGTTGTTTGTTCTTCCTTGTTCCATCAGTTATTGTCCGTATGTGATCATTGTGGTTCTTTTCAATTTCTTCCTTTATGTTATCTCTATGCTATGATCCTTTCATTAATTTATATTATTGATTATTTCTCCGTTTCCATTACTTCTTATTATTACGTTTTCATTCTATTAGTATGCCCTAGTAGGTGTCGTGACCCGGCCTCGTCACAACTCTACCAATGTTAGGCTTGGTACTTACTAGGTACCGCTATGGTGTAATCATACTAAGCTTATGCATATCTTTTTGTGCAGATTCAGGTACGTCTGCTCATACCGGACATTACTGATCGGCTGTTAGCTGCTTTCCGAAGGCTTCAAGGTATACCTCCTCGGCATCCGTAGGCCTCGGAGTCACCTTCCTTTATTTTTACTTCCTGTTGTATTTTCATCCAGACAGTGATGTAGTAGACATTCTAGTTTAGATTGTAGAGAAAATGACTCAGTTCTACCGATTTTGGAAAAGTTATTGTTGAGATTAAGTTATTATTAAATGTTAGGCTTACCTAGTCTTAGAGACAAGGTGCCATCACGACATCCTAAGGAGAGAAATTGGGGTCGTGATAGAGATATTGGCACGTGAGTTGTCCGTACGGTAGTAATTGAAAATGTGGGCACGAGATACCATGATCGTATGATTCGTTATTTGGGACTCGTGACGTTATTATGGGATGAGGTATGATAACTAGAGATTTTGACGCATTTTGTACTCCTTCTTGCTTATGCTTTGAGTAGAAATTCATACAAATAGTCCCACACGGCTCACAAGCTGTGCTTAATTGCAGGTTTGATCATCAAATTGACGAGATGTCAAAGATCAGCTCAAAAGGAGTGAAACTTCCACAAGTGCCATAGACAAGACAAGCTCAGGCAAAACAGGCCCAGTACGGCCGCACACCACTTTGTGCGGTCCGCACTAGGAGATTCAGAGAGGCTAACTTCCAGGCTAAGAGGCAGTGCGACCGCACTATGTTTTGTGCGGTCCGCACTGAAGGCAATGCGGCCGCAGTCAATTTAGTGCTGTCCGCAGAGCCAAGAATCAGAGAAGTTTCAATTTGAAGTTTTCAAGCCAATGCGGTCCGCAGTCCATTTTATGCGGACCGCACTAGAAGCCTCCGCGGCCGCAGTCCATTCTCTGCGATCCGCGATACTAAGATTTAGAGAGCTATTTTTCAAGGCCAAAGCCCCATTGCGGACCGTGGTCCATTTTGTGCGGTCCGCACTAACCCCGCAGGGGCATTTTTGTCCAGAATTGTCAGCTTAGTATAAATAGCTTCTTTTCCATTTTTAGGTGAAGAAGAGAGATTCAGTTAAGAGCTGCGCTCGTGGTTTCGATATTTTAAACTATTTTGGGTACTTTTATCTGCATTTCATCATTGAATCTTTGTGTTTATCTTAGTAATTAATTAATATGAGTTTATCTTCATCTATTTCTTGATTTTCTTCTTTGAATATGAGTATCTAGACCCATAAGCTAGGGTTGTGGCTCAACCCTAGTGTGGGTAATTGATGGGTCTTGTATTTTAGGGCTAATTTGACTATGGGTGTTTGTTATTTGGGCCAATTTCATGGTTAATTTCTGAATTAGTGGTTGCAAACACTAGTTTGTGTTGAGTTGACTCGAGCTCTTCTTGAGAAAGTGAGCCTAAGTCTCCGAAATTGGTCCAACAATGAATTGGAGCGTAGTCAAGAGATTGATAGCCCCAATTAAAGGGTTAAACCTCGAGAGAGTAATACCCGAATTGAACCCTAGTTGCTTGTGCAAATTTGCATACCCAATTGGTCTTGAGAAAGTCAATTCGGGCAAAATCACTCGAACCACCGAGAAGTGTAGAGTGGGTAAAGTCGTGCAACGGTTATAACATACTCCCCAAATGTGTCAACGTGCATTAGATTCAAGTACCCGTCAACTGGCCACCTAGGCGGAAGTCACTACCCTAGTGCCTTTTAAACCTATTTGAACAACTCGTAGCATTATAACTCTTAGCATACTTTAGTTGCAATTACCATTTGTAGTTTGATAATAATAGAAGTAAATAAAAACCACAAAAATGTATAGAAGTGCAATTAAGAACACATACGCAACTCTACACTAGATAGATGCCCGACTCCAATATATAGCTCTCTGTGGATATCGATCTCGACCCTAATTCGGGTAAAAGCTGCTCCGACCCTCTCTCGCTACCTAATTAGTAGTGTGGGGTAGGCCGTGATCACCTTTTTGGCGCCGTTGCCGGGGAGCTAAGTTTTTGGCTATCTATCTAGATAGACTTGTGTTTTGTTCTTCTTTCCTTCTTTGTTACTAATTTGTTTATGTCAATACATCAGGTACAAAATTGCATTAAATTCTAATGACCCTCTTGGAAACATGAATGCGGGGGAGGAGGTGGATGACAATGGAGATGAAGAGGTGCCTCTTGTACCTCAAGGACAACGTAGAGGCCGCCAGGCCAATGTAAATGAGAACGTCCCAGACCCTCCTCCGCTACCTCCAAGAGTGCCTCCTAGAGTTCTTCCCAACCAAGGCTATGCAAGTGCTATTGTTCGGCCCCGGATCCGGGCGGGAAATTTTCAAATAACCAATGTGATGCTGACATTATTGGAGCATCGTGGGTAATTTACGGGCGCTGCCACTCAAATTGCTTACAAACATCTCAAGGGGTTCGTGGATACCTGTTGGGGAAACAAGCAAACCAATGTGTCCGAAGATGCACTTCAATTGAGGCTTTTTCCATTCTCACCAAGGGGGAAGGCATTGGATTGGATTGAGCGACTTCCCAACCATTCCATCACAACTTGGGATGAGTTGGCGGATAAGTTCATTGCCAAATTTTTCTCACCGGGGCACATGGAAGCACTACGGGATGAGATCTTAGCCTTCAAGCAGGAACCTACTGAACCATTGCACGAGATTTGGGAGCGATACAGAACTATAGTGAAAGAATGCCCCAACAATGATATGACAGAGGCGATGAAAATACAAACCTTCTATCGGGGCATCAATACAACAAATCAATGCATAGTGAACCAATTGGCTGGGGGTAATTTCATGAAGCTGCCTTATGATGAAGCTTGTGAGATTCTTGATGAAATGGCTGACACATCCTCCGCTTGGCAAAGTAGAGCCAATGTGCCTCAGGGCGACCCCACGGTTACTCATTTGCATAAAGAACTACATGACCATGGACAGGCTATAGCAAAACTTACAACAATAGTGAACCAATTAGCAAAGGCACAGTTACAACAAGTTCAAAATCCTCGCCAAGTGAATGCTATGGAGGGTGTTAACATGCTTGTGAACAATAGAAGACAAAGGGGTCAATAGAACCAAGGGAATTCGAACCAATTTGACAATGATTGTGGTGGATTCCAAGATGATTGTTATGATGGGCAAAATGAAGAGGTACAATATGTGAATAATAATTACCAAGGACAAAGAGGCAATTCTTCCAATCAACAACAACAATGGCGATCCCAGGGCAATTGGAACAATCAACAACAAGGCAACAATAATTGGAACAATCAACATCAATGGAACAACAATTGGGTAAATCAAAATAACAACCGCAACAATCAAGGAAACTGGGGCAACAACAACCATTGGGGTGGAAACAACAACAACCAAGGCGGGTGGCACAATAACCAAGGAAATCAGGGGCAAGGCTTTCAAAGGCCCCCAATGTACCAACAACCGAGCAATCCACCACCTTTTCCATCCTAAGGTCCTAGTACATCCAACAATGAAATGGGTAAAATTGAAATGATGTTCGAACAGATGATGAAAAAGAATGCGGATTCCGATGCGCAACTGGCTTCTCATAATACTTCAATTAGGAATTTGGAGGTCTAGCTAGGACAAATCTCTCAGTCTTTAAATACACGCCCTAAGGGTGCTCTACCAAGTGATACGGTAGTGAACCCAAAGGGAGGAAACAATCATGTTATGGCTGTGATAACTAGGAGTGGACGAGGCAGTGATGTGAATGCTTCCAAACAAATGCAAGTTTTGGGTGAAGAAGTTGAGTTGCAAGAAGATGAAGTTCCTTTGTTGGATGAGAATGTGGTTGATGAAAATGTGAATGGAGAAGTGAGGATCAATATTCAAGATGCCGAGGTGGAAACACAAAGTGATGTGAACCCGTCTAAGGAGCACGTAATTGACATGCCGGAGCTGATTGTGCCAAAAGCCAAGGCTCCCTTGCCTAGGCCACCTCCCCCTTATCCTCAAAGGCTGGCCAAGCAGAAGAATGAGAATCAGTTTAAAAATTTCATTGACATGATGAAGAGCTTATCCATTAATGTTCCTCTGGTAGAGGCTTTAGAGCGGATGCCTGGCTATGCTAAATTCATGAAAGATTTGGTGACAAAGAAAAGATCCATGGACTGTGAAACTATCAAGATGACTCACCAAGTTAGTGCTATAGTACATTCAATGGCTCCGAAGTTAGAGGATCCTGGTGCTTTCACTATCCCTTGCACTATAGGGAGTGCAGACTTTGCTAAAGCTTTATGTGATCTTGGGGTGAGCATCAACTTAATGCCCTACTCAGTTTTCAAGACTTTGGGTATTGGGCCACCAAGGCCAACTTCCATGCGATTGCAAATGGCAGACAGATCAATGAAGCGACCATTGGGTATTGTTTATGATGTGCTCGTCCGGGTGGACAAATTTATCTTGCCAGCTGATTTTGTGATCTTGGATTGTGAGGTAGATTATGAGGTCCCGATCATATTAGGGAGACCTTTCCTTGCTACGGGGAAGGCTCTAGTGGATGTGGAAGCAGGGGAACTCACTTTCAGGGTAGGTGATGAAAAGGTCATCTTTCATGTGTGCAAGTCAATGAAGCAGCCCAATTGTACAGAAGTATGCTCATTTGTGGATCTTGTCACGGCTGTGATAATTGATGATACTAGTGCAATGATCAATGTGAGGACCCTTTGGAGGCCGTATTGTTGAATCTTGATGTCAATGATGATGAGGGCCGAGTGGAGTGCGTGAATGCTTTACATGGTATGGGCTCTTATTATTATGAGCCTAGGAAACTATCTTTGGATCTTGAAAATAGAAAGACCCCTCCAACGAAGCCTTCAATTGAGGAACCCCCGATGTTGGAGTTGAAGCCATTACCTCCACACCTCAAGTATGAATTATTGGGCTCTAATTCAACTTTACCAGTTATTCTTTCCTCTTGTCTTAGTAACATGCAGGTAGATGCCACATTGGCGGTGCTCAAAAAGCAGAAAAAGTCAATTGGATGGACTTTAGGCGACATTCGGGGAATAAGCCCCGCATTTTGTATGCACAAGATTATTCTGGAAGATGATGCAAAACCCTCCTTGGAACATCAAAGGAGGTTGAACGAGGCAATGCAAGAAGTTGTGAAAAAAGAGGTGATTAAGTGGTTAGATGCCGATGTGGTGTATCCTATCTCTGACAGCTCATGGACTTCTCCGGTGCAATGTGTGCCTAAGAAGGGTGGTATGACTGTGGTGACCAATGCTAATAATGAACTTATTCCAACCCGGACAGTGACCGGATGGAGGGTGTGCATGGACTACCGCAAGCTGAACAAGGTGACCCGCAAGGATCACTTCCCATTGCCTTTCCTGGACCAGATGCTTGATCGTCTTGCTGGGCGTGCCTTCTATTGTTTCTTGGATGGTTATTCAGGGTACAATCAAATTTTGATAGCTCCCGAGGATCAGGAGAAGACAACCTTTACTTGTCCATATGGCACCTTTGCTTTCTCTCGGATGCCCTTTGGGTTATGCAATGCACCGGCAACATTCCAACGGTGTATGATGGCCATTTTCACCGATATAGTGGAAGATATTTTGGAGGTGTTCATGGACGACTTCAGTGTTGTGGGTGATTCATTCGATGAGTGTTTGAGCAATTTGGATAGAGTGTTGGCCCGGTGTGAAGACACCAATCTTGTGCTAAATTGGGAAAAATGCCACTTCATGGTTGAAGAGGGCATAGTTTTGGGTCATAAAATTTCAAAGAATGGTATTGAGGTTGACAAGGCCGAAATTGAGGTGATTTCAAGACTTCCTCCCCCCACTTCTGTCAAGGGGGTTAGAAGTTTTCTTGGGCATGCGGGGTTCTACCGGCGATTTATCAAGGACTTTTCGAAGGTAGTGAATCCTCTATGCAAGTTGCTAGAAAAGGATACAAAGTTTGTGTTTGATGAGAGATGTATGCAAGCCTTTGAACTTCTCAAGCATAAGTTGACCACCACCCCAATCATTACCGCACCCAATTGGAGCTTGCCTTTCGAGCTCATGTGCGACGCGAGTGATGTTGCGGTTGGGGCAGTTTTGGGTCAAAGAGTGAACAAAATGTTTCATCCGGTGTACTATGCGAGCAAGACAATGAATGAAGCTCAAAGGAACTACACGGTGACTGAGAAGGAATTGTTGGCTATTGTGTTCGCCATGGAAAAATTTCGCCCATATCTTATGGGAGCCAAAGTCATAGTGCACGCCGATCATGCAACTCTTAGATATTTGATGACAAAGAAAGACTCCAAAGCTAGACTGATGCGATGGGTCTTATTACTTCAAGAGTTTGATTTGGAGATAGTGGACCGGAAAGGTAGCAAAAACCAAGTGGCGGATCATTTGTCCCACTTGGAGGAGGAAGGAAGGCCATGTGATGGCCTAGAGATCAATGATACATTCCCCGATGAGCAACTACTTTCTGTGTTGATGAGTGATATGCCATGGTTTGCGGACATTGCTAATTTCCTCGTGACTGGCATCATCCCGTGTGAGCTCTCTTCTAACCAAAGGAAGAAGCTCAAACGGGATAGTCTGGACTTCTATTGGGACGAGCCATACTTGTTCAAGATTTGCACCGATGGAGTGATCCGGAGGTGTGTACCTGAGGAGGAGCAATTTAGCATCCTAGAGGGTTGTCATTCCTCCCCCTATGGTGGCCATCATGGAGGGGCGAGGACAGTTTCAAAAGTTCTGAGTTGTGGTTTTTATTGGCCAACCTTGTTCAAAGATGCAAGTGATCTAGTAAAAAGGTGTGATCAATGTCAACGAGCGGGCGAGATTTCCAAGAAAGATGAGATGCCTCTAAACATAATTCTTGAAGTTGATATCTTTGATGTATGGGGTATCGATTTTATGGGCCCTTTTGCAAGCTCGTGCGGAAACACTTACTTTCTTGTAGCGGTTGATTATGTCTCAAAATGGGTTGAGGCCGTGGCCTTGCCCAACAATGAAGCTAGGAGTGTGGTGGCATTTCTGAAGAAGAGCATTTTCACAAGGTTTGGTACGCCTCGGGCAATTATTAGTGATGGAGGATCGCATTTTTGTAATAGAGCTTTTGATGCCTTGCTTTCCAAGTATGGTGTCAACCAGAAAGTGTCTATGCCTTATCATCCTCAAGCAAGTGGCCAGGTTGAAGTGTCCAACAGGGAGACCAAGAGCATTTTGTCCAAAACCGTCAATGCCAATAGGACCGATTGGTCTAAAAAGTTAGATGATGCTCTATGGGCTTACCGAACTGCTTACAAGACTCCAATTGGTATGTCGCCGTGCCGGTTGGTGTTTGGGAAAGCATGTCATTTACCAGTGGAGTTGGAGCATAAGGCCATGTGGGCCTTGAAGAAGTTGAATCTTGATTGGGATATAGCTGCTAATCTTCGGGTGGAGCAACTCAATGAGCTTGATGAATTTAGATTCCATGCCTACTCTAGTTCTTCCATGTATAAGGATAAAATGAAATACCTTCATGACAAATATACTCGGGGCAAGGAGTTCAAGGTGGGAGATTTAGTGCTCTTATTCAATTCTCGACTAAGGTTGTTCCCGAGAAAGCTAAAGTCAAAGTGGAGCGGACCGTTTGAAGTAGTGTGTGTGACAGCGTTTGGCGCTCTTGATTTAAAGAACAAAAGTGGGGAAGTTTTTAGAGTGAATGGGCATAGGGTCAAGCACTATTTGGGGAAGTTTGATGATAGCCATGTGGTGGCTCTTGTGCATTTCAAATGATTGGATGGTAACATGCGTCGTGCCGCGACGTTAAATCAGGCGCTTCTTGGGAGGCAACCCATGTGTTTTTATTCTTGTTTTTCTTTGATTTTCATTGTAGTGTAGGATTGATTTTTGGGCTAACTGGTTGTGAGATGTTACAGGTTTGAGTTGATGCAGTGCAGGACATAGTGAACAAAAATGATCAGGTCTCTGAAGTTGTCAGTGCGGCCGCAGTTCATTCTGTGCGGACCGCACTGAAGAATATGTGAAAATGCAACTCTCTGAAGTTTGCCACTGCGGCCGCACAACATTTCGTGCGGTGCACGGTGGACCTCTGTGGCCGCAGTCCATTTTCTGCGGACTGCAGAGCATTGCCTTCTCAAACTTGAACAAAACAGTGCAGTGCGGACCGCGGTCCATTTTGTGCGGTCTGCACTGGTTGGTGAGACTGGGCCCCAGGTCCTTTTCTATAAATAGGGCCTGAGGCCCTCCTTTTACCTTTTTCGCACCTTGAAGTCTCAGAACCCTAAAAATCACTATTCATCATCTATTTTGGTTGCAATCAACAACTTGGACTTGTTATTCTTCATTAACTCTCACATCTGGTACCATTACTTGCTTTTTAATTGATCAATTTTGTTAATTCTCTCTTAATTTTCTTTTTTTTTTCTTGTCTTTCATTCTTTTCTTCCCTTATTTTCTTCAATTGATTAGGTTAGGATTGTTAATTTTTAGGTTAAAATAGACATAGATAGTTAAAGTCAATGGGTAATCATGTAGGGACACTACTTAGGTGGAAAATCGGACCCAAAATCAAAATATGTGAAACCCTAAGTTAGAGCCACAGTAGGGCTCCCTGTGCGGATGTGCGGTCCTCGGTGCCCTTGTGCGGTCCGCAGTACCATTTTATGCGGACCGCACTAGCCCAGTGCGGCCACGGTTGATTTTGTATGGTCTACACTGCCTAGATACAGAGAGTGGGTAGTCTGAACCACACCTCTGTGCGGACCGCGGTTGATTTTGTGCGGTCCGCACTGGGTGCTTTCTGCAACATTTCTGCAACTTCTCCCTTCTGTAATTTTGTTCTGCAATTGTGCTTCTTAACTGATTACACTGAGACTAACAAGCTGATTGAATTATGATTGCAGACAATGGTGAGACAACGTGGTAAGCAACCAGGCAGAGGAGAATCCTCCCGGGGAGGGAAGAAGAAGATGATAAAACTCACACCCCAAGCTCGGGAAAATATTAAAAGGACCAGAAAACTTATAAAAGCTGTTGATAGGGCTGTTTCCCAGTCCTCAGGGAGTGAGTATGAGCCATCATGGGAGATTTCTTCAGACTCCGTGCCAAAGTACATGGAAGACTGGCCGGAGAGGTTTAGACTGAGAGACACACCTCCAGCATCCCCCACTGCCCAAGCATAAGTGAATATTTCTTCTGGGTCGTCTGATGGCTCAGGTAAAGGTAGTGGGGAATACTCCACCTCTCCCACAGCTTCATTATCCGGAGAGGGTGCAGTAGGTGCTGAGGAGGAAGTTGGGGGAGAACAAGAGGTAGGAGAAGGAGGTGAGCCTCAGGTAGGGGGCATTGCTAGAACCAGAAAGCCGGAGGTTTGGCAAGATAGATTTGTTAGCGAGGTGGTATATCATAAATTTTGGGAGTGGTAGCCGGTGAGAAAGTTGATCCCGGAGCAAAGTTTTATTAACAAAGACCTGTTACCTCACGATCCCAACGTGCTGAGGTAGTTTAGGACAAGAGTGGGATGGGAACATTTTCTTGAGGAGTGTGTGGATGCCAACGAACACCAGGTCAAAGAATTTTACTGCAATGTAGCCTACATAAAAAGGGGCTCCAACGTGACCAAGGTTCGGAATCTGAAAGTGTTATTTGAAGGGAAGTACATCAACGAATACCTTGGCTTCAATGAGGAGGATGAGACCCTGTATATGGCAAAGTTGGAAATGGGTGAGGAGGTTCGTCCCTGGCTAGCACAGTACCTGGCAATCCCAGGTACCACCCCCGACTGGTTGACTGCTGGACTCAAGATCTTGAGACGGAGTTTGAACTTTGAGGCACGGGGGTGGGAGACTTTTGTATGTAGCAGGTTGGACCCCACGACACATGACAACACCCTTCCTATTTCCAGGGCTGTTTTAGTAGCTTCGATCATGGCGGGGTACCCAATCAATGTGGGGAATGTAATGTCGAGGATTATCTCAATTGTGGGTGCCGAGCATGACAGAAACTATCCGTTCCCTAGTACCCTCACTATGTACTTCCGGGACTTGAAGGTGGAAAAGAGGCCCTTCGATGTCAAAGTCAAAGCGAAGGCCCCTTTTTCCTAGTACAGCATGTAGGGGGATGACAACCCCAAGAGCAAGAACTTCAAAGGTACAGCTACTACTCCAATTGGCCAGTCTGAAGAGCCAGTTGTGGTAATGGCTCCTGCTGAGCCTACCTCCACTTCCACAGATATCCCTCCCGGTTCATCCACATCCACAGCCATTCCTGCTGGCACATCCACCTCAGCAGGCCCGGAGATTCCATCTTCCCGGGCCCATTCCATTACTGCCCACAAATTGAGCCAGGCACTTCTGAGTATCAACAACTGGATGTAATCCGCCTCATCCAAGCTATCCATTTTGACCACCACTGTTGAGGCTCAGTCGGCTCCTCCAGCTCCAAAGGTTCCACAGTCGATAGAGGATGCTCTTAAGGAGATGTTAGACAATCAGAAGAAAATCCTCGACAACCAGAAAAAGCTTGCTGAGGCAGTTGATTCACACAGCAAGGCTCTCAAGGAGCTTACTAGGGAGCACAAGAAGCTGAGGAAGACACGGGCCTCCAAGGAGTCCGTGAAGGAGCTGAGAGCGGATATTGACAGACTGAAGGCAGATCACCTGCCTTTAGATTTACTACTCCAGGACCCAGTACCAGCAGAGCATCCCTAGCCGGAGCAGTCACAGAGGCCTCCCAATAGGAGAAGGATGATCCCTAGAGCTGATGATGCAGTCATCCAGCTGGCAGACCCACAGGAGACATCCTCCAGTCAGCCACAGGGTGCACTACCTCAGGAGCCTGTCCAGGTCCAGGCCCAGGTTCCAGCAGCAGAGCAACAGGACACAGGGAACCAGTCTGAGGTTCCCGAGCACAGTGAGGACCCAGGGACCACTCAGGAGCCTATGCAGACAGACAGGCCATAGGGAGTCTCTATATCCTTCTTTATCATCTTTTTGGTGCTTTATTTTGGTTAGTTGGCATTGGGGACAATGCCAGCTTTCATTTGAGGGGGTAGGCCCTACTTTTTGCTTCATGGATTCATTCGGATGACTGTATATATTTTTGATACTTTTTATGCTTTCTTTATTTTTCATCTTTGGTCTGTATATATTTTTAATATCATTTCTCGCACTTTTATTTTACTTTGGGTCTGTATATAAAGTTATGTTACATTGTAGATATTCATCCCATCTATTGTATATTCAACAAATCCCCTCTTGTATATATTCATTTTACTTTTCGCAAATTTTTCGTTTTTAGCTTCTTAGTGTGATTCGTAGCTTCTTGTTTTGAAATTTGCAATAAGTCTTTGGCTTTCTTATTGCCACGGTTCTTTCCAAAGGTGGAGTGTTGTGTGAACCGGGTGGCTCTTCCCAATGATAGATGGCGTGACAACCTTCTTAAGGGTTTGAGTCCGTTTTTCTTTTTTGTTTTTAGTAGTTAGTAGTCAAGGGTGCCTCAAGCAAAGCTTCACTTGGGCCTAGCACATTTGCCTTTGATCTTATGGTCAAAAACAAGTTGTTGTGTTTAGGATGGTGAAAGTCGTGACCTTGAGACTTTTGTGTTGGCTGATAATCATCAAGTGGTTTTTCGGGACCATTGTGAGCTTATATCTTATCTAAGGTCATTATGGGCCCCCTACTCTGTGTCGTTAGCAATCCCATAGCTTGTGTGGTGAGTAATCGTATTGCAAGTCCATGTCCCGAGCCATTGGTCTAGAACATGCCCTGAATGTTTGTTGAGGCGAAATCCTAAGTGAATTTTGACTTGAGACATGATTATAGGCTCTCCTTGGTCCAAATCATAGCTTGAACACTTCCATAACCTACCAATGATAAGATCCCTAGTCAACCCTTTTGAGCCTTAGACCTTTTTCCTTTAAGAACCATGATACAAGCCTATACCCGTTCTGAAAGATACCCTCTCTTGGCACCCGATCTTTCCTTTAGCACATGGCAAAAGTATAAGTTTGGGGGGGAGACGAGGATTGCAACAAAGTGGTAAAAAGGCACAAAAATGAAGAAAAGGAAAGGCAATGAAAAAGAAAGAAGAGCAAAAAGACAAAAAGAAAGTTCAATGTGAAAAAGAATAAAAAGGGATTCAAATAAAAGCAAAGAATGAAAGGTGTGGAAAGTTGAAAAAGGAGAAAAGGTTTGAAATGCATAAGAAAGAGTGACAATGTGTCTCTCTAACCCCTTAGAAAGAAGTGAAATGACTCAAAGAGTCAAGTGAATGGATGCCAAATGAATCAAAAGAAGTGCGGAAGGGAAGATGGAACCTACTTAGACCAAAACATTTCCTACCCTGAACCAAAAGCCTTCACAATGTCTCCACAAAAGCCCTATATGATCTTGAGTTGAATGAAACTTACATTAGTGGATACTCACATAAGGGGCAAGCATATGGTACCTAGAGCCGGACTTGTGGCTTTTTCTTAAGAGAGATCAGTGAATTCCCATTATCCTCGTTCTGAGTGCCATATTCTAATGGTGAGGTTAGCTTAGGGAGAGTTGAGGATGTGTGAGTTTGGGTTCCCAATTGACCAAAGTAATAGAAAAGAGTTCTTTCATGTGTTGAGTCAATTCTTGATTCTCTTGTGTCGCACTTGATCCATGGTGTTTCAAAAGGAGTAAATGTGTTAATGATTCATGTGTATTGAGGGCAATTGTTAGTCCCAATTGAGGCTAGTTGAGGTTACTTTAGGACAACTAAAAATTTCTTGGTTTTTCCTTAAGGGGTGGGTCTTATTTTGTTGCTTGAGGACAAGCAAAAGCTTAAGTTTGGAGGAGTTGATAACTAGAGATTTTGACGCATTTTATACTCCTTCTTTCTTATGCTTTGAGTAGAAATTCATACGAAATAGTCCCAAAAGGCTCACAAGTTGTGCTTGATTGCAGGTTTGATATCATCAAAGTGACGAGATGTCAAAGATCAGCTCAAAAGGAGTGAAACTTGCACAAGTGCCATAGACAAGACAAGCTCAGACAAAACAGGCCCAGTGCGGCCGCATACCACTTTGTGCGGTCCGCACTAGGAGCTTCAGAGAGGCTAACTTCCAGGCTAAGAGGCAGTGCGGCCGCACTAGGTTTTGTGCGGTCCGCACTGAAGGTAATGCGGCCGCAGTCGATATAGTGCGGTCCGCAGAGCCAAGAATCAGAGAAGTTGTAATTTGAAGTTTTCAAGCCAATGCGGTCCGCAGTCCATTTAATGCGGACCGCACTAGAAGCCTCCGCGGCCGCAGTCCATTCTCTGCGGTCCGCGATACCAAGATTCAGAGAGCTGTTTTTCAAGGCCAAAGCCCCATTGCAGACCGCGGTCCATTTTGTGCGGTCCGCACTAACCCCGCAAGGGCATTTTGTCCAAAATTGTCAGCTTAGTATAAATAGCTTCTTTTCCATTTTTAGGTGAAGTAGAGAGATTCAGTTAAGAGCTGCGCTCATGGTTTCGATATTTTCAGCTATTTTGGGCAATTTTATCTACATTTCATCATTGAATCTTTGTGTTTATCTTCGTAATTAATTAATATGAGTTTATCTTCATCTATTTCTTGCTTTTCTTCTTTGAATATGAGTAGCTAGACCCATAAGCTAGGGTTGTGGCTCAACCCTAGTGTGGGTAATTGATGGGTCTTGTATTTTAGGGCTAATTTGACTATGACTGTTTGTTATTTGGGCCAATTTCATGGTTAATTTTTGAATTAGTGGTTGCAAACACTAGTTTATGTTGAGTTGACTTGAGCTCTTCTTGAGAAAGAGAGCCTAAGTCTCCGAAATTGGTCCAACAACGAATTGGGGCGTACTCAAGAGATTGATAGCCCCAATTAAAGGGTTAAACCTCGAGAGAGAGTAATACCCGAATTGAACCCTAGTTGCTTGTGCAAATTTGCATACCCAATTGGTCTTGAGAAAGCCAATTCGGGCAAAATCACTCGAACCACCGAGAGGTGTAGAGTGGGTAACGTCGTGCAACGGTTATAACATACTCCCCAAACGTGTCAACGTGCCTTAGATTCAAGTACCCGTCAATTAACCACCTAGGTGGAAGTCACTACCCTAGTACCTTTTAAACCTGTTTGAACAACTCGTAGCATGATAACTCTTAGCATAATTTAGTTGCAATTACCATTTGTAGTTTGATAATAGTAGAAGTAAATAAAAACCCCAAAAATGAATAGAAGTGCAATTAAGAACACATACGCAACTCTACACTAGATAGATACTCGACTCCAATATCTAGCTCTTTGTGGATATCGATCCCGATCCTAAATCGGGTAAAAGCTGCTCCGACCCTCTCTCGCTACCTAATTAGTAGTGCGGGGTAGGCCACGATCAAGGTATCTCTTGAGTAATTTCGTTGTGAGACTTGTGTTAGGGAGACTTGATTAATTGGTTGTTTTCTGTTTTCCTTATTTGGTTTCAATGATACTTTAACGGCGTTCTTATTACCTTATTATTTATATCCCTAGTTTACTCCTTGTTGCCATTTACTGATTCTTGCTTCCATTGTTAGTTTTAAACTTACATACTGCACATGTTTTATGATTAGCAGGTGTCTTGACTTGTACCTCGTCACTACTCCACCGAGGTTAGCCTTGATACTTATTGGGTACCGACCGTGGTGTATTTATACTACACTTTTGCATATCTTTCTGCAGATCCAGGTATTAGAGATATCATATTGAGACAGAGTTAGCTTTTTGATCGCGATTATTCAAGGTAGAGCTGCTTGCTCGCCGCAGTCCTTTGGAGTCATTTCCCCTTTTTAGTGTACTGTCAGTATGTATTCAAACAGTATTGTATTTCGATTGTTCAGATCTTTCTATGTATTCAGCTAAAGTTCGTGACTTTGTATTACCTAGTCTTGGGAAGTTGTTGTGATTATTGTCGCGTAGGCTTGTTTCACCTTTATTTCAATTTTTATATTAAGCTCTGTTTTAAAATATCATGTTAAACTGTCTTAGCTATTGTAAGTAATCGGCTTACATAGTCTTAGAGACTAGGTGCCATCACGATTCCTAAGGCGGAATTTTGGGTCGTGACAGACACATGCTTAAAGATGCTTCAAAGTACATATATATTCAACAACAGAGGATGAAGGAACTACAACGTATGATGATAAAGCTCAAGTGATTGATAACACTAAGAATACTAATACTTCATTCCAACCAAGAAAGTTATTCAACCTTGAGGCCACCTTTGCGCATAAAAATTTTCGGGCAATATATACTCAAAAGGTTGAAGACAAAAGGTATGTATTTCTATTATTGATTATTATTCTCTTTAATTGGTTTATGTTTTGGTTCTATATCGGAGAACGCTTCATATGAGATATGATATGAAGAAAAATCAATTGCTGATTATGTTCATTCTTTTAGTCAAATATCTATCCACTATCATGGAAATGACAAAGTTGGTAAGACTGATGGTATTTTTCTTATCATGTACTACCAGCAAATCACTGGATTTAGAACATTGTTGTGAATGAATCTATATACATCGTCTTTATATTAATGTATCTTTAAGAGAAAGTATGAATGTAGAAGAACAACTTTGTCTGGACAGAAAGCAATAAATTGGTATTGGTGCATCCATACAAGCTAAACTACTAAGTTATTGCGCAATGGATGAAAGCTTCTAACAATGGAATAGTAGCTGACCACAAGCGAAAAAAAGTATATGGAAACTCATAGTGATAAACCTTATAAAATGATTGATCTTCCATTATAATTAATTACATGAAAAATGTGAATTACATGGGGATTTTCTTGTGGATTATACTGGAAAATTCACAGGTAATTTAGTTTCCTGCGGATTTTCCTACAAAAAAGAATCCGATGGAAAAACCTTCGTAGGTAACTATTACATGCAAAATTTATAATCCCCAGGTACATTACCTAGGGATCTTTAATCTGCATGTAAGTTACCTGCGGATTTTTTCGCACCAAACACTAAAAATTCGCAAGAAAGATTTGGTAAAAGTTCGTGAAAAAAAAGGAAATTTTTTGTGGATTTTCCGCAAGCAATTCCCCATGAAAAGTTTCAACGAATTTTTGGCAAAATTTTATAAAAAAGAGATTTATTATTTCATTTTCATAATTTAATTTATTCAATATTGATTCTTCTGTTACTACAATATTTCCTGGATTAGATTAACACCATTATTCTCTTCGTTACTTCTCAATTATTAATTTCTATAATTATCTTGTAATTTCAATATGTCGGATATAACAACCACTAATATATTTTCCTCTATCAAACCCACCCTACGGAAGATACCATGGCCCATGATATTCGTCATTCCCACAGTCCACAAACTCAATTGCCCGTGTTTAAATGCCGGAAGATCCACCGATCTACCCAACATTAAGTTGCCTACTATAAGGGATGAAATAGTATTTTCTTTATCCGTTGTGGTAACAAAAGAGAGACTAAATTGCTGGCAGCCATAGCTCTTCCAAAATCAGGATGTAGAATTATTCTTTTCTCTATCCTTTTTTTATGTTTGAAGAAAGATACAGTAAGAATGAGTTTTTCAAGTATAAACGAATGGATCAAATTAAGATAATTTTAATAATTAGCAATTCATATGATGTGTAATTTTTTCTTTCGAGGAACACTGTTTTGGACATTAGAGGTCTTATATAAGAAAAAATGGATAATGGTACATTTATATACCTTAAATAACACATTAAATTTTTTGTGTAATAATTTCTTTAAACAAGAAGTAAACACACTTTACATGGTTAAGTAATTGGTAAAGATTATTAGCTAATTCTAACCATGTATACAAGATCCAGTTACTTCAATAATATTAGAAGTTAATCAAGAGGATATTTAGAAATAAAATTACTCAATACTTAAGTCACACCTAAAATGTATACAAATAAATATCATTTAAGTAACATCCTATAATTAAATTACATTATTTTTAATACATGTAAAAATAAGATAACATATAAGTAAGATATACACCTAAAATATTAGTATTGTCCCTTGTACATATTGTCTATTCAAAGAGACAATTAAACTTCATGCCAATGATAAATGTAGCTGAATATTTTTTCTATGTAAAAGTTATACTTAAATTATTCAGCAATACCAAATTAAGTACATTTTATAATGATATTAGCTCAAAAATTGTTGGATTTATGATAATTAATATGATATTCAATTAGTAACTGGCGTCATTCTTTTGTAATATTGAATCCAAAAAAATTACATCATTGATCCTTATGTGAGATTAAGTTCTAACTACGTTTATATTTAAAAAAGAATGACAAATATGCATGTCATTGCCATCAACAAAATTAACTATATATGATAAATTATTAATAATTTATCGATATTCTCGCTTTAATCCTTTATCTTTTCAACAACTTTTTAGTGTGAGATTATTGCATAATAATTTATTTGATTTGAAAAAAGGAAGTAAATGTTCAAAAATAATATTCACTTGTGATATCTGTATCATTTTTCTATATTATTATAATTTTAATTTCTTAAAAATATATATTTTTTTAAAATTGTTTCTAGGTAAATCTCCAGCTAAGTCAATCCCCAATAAATAATCTTCAGCTAAACTTGTAGGGAAAAAATTCCCGCGTAAATCATCAAGTAAATCCTCCAAGAAAAAAAAAGAGTTCTCAGGTAAATGCGCGATAATAAAATCCCCAAGCAATTCTCCAGGTGAAAAAATCCCCAAGTAAATCCTCAAGAAATAAATCCCCAGCTAATTCGCGTATTAAAACCCCCAGGTAATACCATAGGAAAGTATATCCTCAGGTAAATACCTAAGTATGTATCCCTAGCTAAATCCGCAGATAAATTTACCTAGGGATTTTCTTGCGAATTGACAAAGGAATTTATTTTTGTTCATTACCTGCGGATTTACCTACGAAAACGATACTTGCAGATCTATTTCCCAAATAATTCCCTAGGTAACATTTTGCGCAAAATGACGCCAAATTTACCTACGGATTTTTCTGGGGAAAAACTTTTCACAAGTAAAATATTCTAAAAATTAGGAATTTCATATTTTTGCATGAAAATCCGTAGGAAATATCTGCGGAGAAAATTCCCAGGTAAAATCCCTAGGTAATTCGCACTTTTCTTGTAGTTAAGAAATAAAATAAAATTAGTGAATCGAGTCTACGGTCTAATACTATTCAATAGTAGATAATCTTCTGTTTCTATGGAAGGTTGATCTCTATGTTTAATTAAAGCTCACACATCAAAAAAAAATTGGAGGAAACATCTCAAGCAGACACACATTTTTCTTTTCAAAATGAATTATTTTATTCTATTACTACTAGTTATTTTGATGATTTGAACTGCTGATCTATCCCATGGGCATTATCTCCTGCTTATCTTGATAGTTTCAACTAGATTTGGAAGTTTTTGAAAGCCAGAAAGTTTGCTGGAGCTAATGACTAAAGCATCTTGTAGTGTACCACTCAAGTGAAGCCAAATTGCTGACTCAACTTCCATAACCTGACTCATAGAAGAAAACTGTAAAAGAAATAAGCACGACGTTGCTATTTATAAGAGCCACATGCAGTAAGTTGCTTGTCAATGGAAAAAATAAAAATGAAGGACAGTTCAATAGAAGTACGCAAGTAGATGTCAATTGCATGTTAATAATATATAGTGAAGTGAGCATTCTGAAAATGAATTTCGGCCAAACGACGTTAAGATCACAATTTAAAGTTGTAGTGACTTGGTACATTAGTCAGTCTAGTGTGGATTGCGATTGTCTCATGACCGAAGAAAAGTTTTATAATTATCTTTAGAATATTTGACAATAAAAGGGTTAAGTGTATACTATCTCAGATGTCAAGTTTATGAATTATTTTCTTCTCTCCCCTCCTACGAGTTCAGGATGATAAGAAAATTTGCAAGCAACAGTGGCCTGTGATGACCAAAAGACTTTTTGAGGATGCAAGAGAGAATATTTATTTTATTTATCATACAATATAATGAAAGAAGGAAAACAAGTAATATTAGAACATCAGATAAGTCCTCAACAAAGGAGAAGAAGATGAGATCAACCAACTATTGATTAGTACTACGGACTAATGTTTGGAGGAGAGGAGAATTTAGGTTTTTGAGCAGCTTCCTCAGGAAATTTCTTCCATTCCAATGCCCTTTTCTTCATCTTTTTGCCTTTTTCCCCAGTCATTAACTCTCTTACAAGGCTTTCAACTTCATCCCTCTTCACATCATAGTCAATCTCCATTCCTATTCCCCATCGCCTAAAACAAAACCAGCAATTTGTTTGCTGCTCCGCGAAGAATGGCCAACAAATCATTGGCACTCTACTGCTAATACTTTCGAGTGCGAATTCCATCCACTGTGAGTCAAGAAACCTCCAACCGCAGGGTGCCCAAGAACTTGCTCTTGTGGGCACCAACTTGCTAACATCCATCTTTCTTCAATTTCTTCCAGGAATTTAGGTGGAAGAACTGTTTTTTCGCCTGATACAATATCAGGTCTAAGTATCCACAAAAAATTCAGCTGGCTATTGGCAAGTCCTCAGGAGAATTTAATAAGTTGGTCCGGAGTCATAAGAGTGATGCTTCCAAAATTGACATAAACAACAGAATTCAGTTTCTTGAAATCAAGCCACTCTAGAGGCCTGTTTTCTTCTTTCCAAAGATTTGATCCTAAGTCCTCCAAGTTCTTATCATCTACATGTTTCATAAGAAGGTGCAACGGCCCAATGGCATAGACCGGAGGAAGAAGGCTCTGAAGTGATTCAAGAACTTCTTTCTCTAATCACTCAATTGTATTGACTACAATAGCCGAAGCCGTTTTGCTTCTCTCAGTTTCTTGGATAAGGAATTTAATCATGTATTCGTGTGGATTTGTTGTCCTAAAGAAACTTGGAAGATCCTTCAAACGTATGCCTTTCATGCCTAGTATCCAATCTAATATTGTCTCCAAATACCCATTTGTTAAGTAACTTTCATCTGCAGTCCACAAGAAGATTAACGAACCAAAGATAAGAACCAAATTAAAAATAATAATAACAAAAGTTAAGGCCCAGAGTTACTAATAGGCAAGGCCATTTTAAAAGGGGGAAAATGTATACCTTTAAATGGAGTGTATCCTTTTTCAACAAGATCCCGGTAATGCATGTAACCTAATAAACCACAAGCACTTGGTGTCCAAAAGAGAACTTCAGGGATTCCCAAATCATGAGCAACATCCAGAGTGAAGCTCATAGCACCATCAGAAACGACGCACAAGACGGGTGGCACGTTTGAGGTGGAAGTATTGTTAAGCTTGGCAAGCAACTCCTTGAAAGGACCCAACAAGTGGTGGTAGTGGATTTTCTAAGAGAAGAAATATCTTGTGTAGAATCAGAGTTACATGGCGGGAGACCATCGGGAATGGTCTCGAAATGAAAGGATGGCAATCCCTTCAGTGTATCAGGGCCTCTGGACTTAAGAAGACGCCTATGGTTGTGTTCAGTGTTCACAAAGGTAATATAAAAGCCTTTGTGATGCATAATTTTTGGCCAATTTTAACATTGGGCTAATGTGGCCTTGGGCAGGATATGGTATGCAAACTGCATGAGGCTTGTCTAAATCTTTAGCACTAATGGAATACATTTTTTTACTTTCCTTATTCGGTTGAGTTTCTTTCAAACAGAAATACGAAAGATTGGTATGACTTTGGCTAGAGGATGAGGATGCATATATTTATAGACGGTAGAAAAAGATGCAACATCTTTATATTCCGTCCTAATTTACATTAAATCTTAATTTTAGCACTATGACATAATGGCCTTACTTTTGATTTTGTCCACATCTGCAATGACATTTTGCTACAACATCGTATAATAACATATTACTAACGGCGTGCAATGAGGACAACCCTACTACTTGGTAGGAATTGAATTGTCCACTGCGGTGCAATATTATGGCCACTTCCCCAAAAATGGTAGACATAGGTATACGTCTATTTTTGGGATACGCTAGAATCATTGACAAGCATATGGCCTAAATTAGAGACTAGATTTCTTGAAATATTGTAGAGCAGGCACGAACACTTTATCATTGACTCACCAATCCATTAACAGCGTCATATATTAGCCAAGTAAAATGACAATGGTTATTACGTGTCACGACTGCAACGGACTCCAAAAATCTAGGGGCGTAGTTTTGCCCACTTCCAAACCACATGCAACATTTTATAAATAAAGTTTACCATCAACAAATATCCAACATTAAGAAATCAGACTAACTCAACAACTCTGCTCACTTAAAGCCCTTACTCTTTTCTCCATTCACGCATTGTAAAAACTGAACTTAGCTCCTTCACTCTTGTATTTTAATTTTTGTTACGATATATGAAGCGCTGTACTTCTCAGAACTTGGGAATAACTACTAAATTAATTCTTTTTTTGGTTACTTCTATTACATTATATTTTGCTCATTACTTTTTAAATTTTTCTTATTTTCGTGAAGCGTGAACTCACAAATAAGCTCACCTGTTATGGAGAGTAAATCATCATATATTGGAGTTTGAACAATTGGGCAGGTCTGGACCACAAAATTCGTCATTATTCAAAATTAATCGAAGTCGACATCTATAACAGAGAAAGCATCTCATATTTGAAAAAAATTAGTAGTAGTAAATCTCTATATTATGTTTTAATTACTTTTAATGATTTGGACTGCTGATTTACCCCTTGGACAGTATCTCGTGCTTCTTCGGATATTTTTTGCAATTTTTTTTGGTAGCTTTGCAAGTCTAAATCGATAAAAAGGATGAACAAAGGATTAGTCTAGAGTAGTACGAGTGGCTGTTAAGAACACAGTATAAGTTCTTTATTATCATTTCTTGTGTAGGTTATTTTTACACGAAAACGGATTATCTTATCATCATTTAATAATTTGATGAGGTGAAAATATGCACTAATAAAACGTGTACTTTAGTGAAAAAGTATGCGTGCAAACTATCATGCATCTATTAGTCCGGATAAATTTTTCACCTCTTGCATATCGCACCACAAATGCCAATACAAATTTTGGGGAGGTAATTATGAGACTCTATTTTTGTTACGTAAGGAAATTTGCGTGGCATAAAATTCTGTGGGGACCAAGAGAGACCTTGATATAGCAAAATATATTTTTATTTATTATGAATAGTATTAGTTGTGCGAAAATAAACTAGTCAAGTTATGATTTGAGTTAAGTAGATTAGGTGCAAATTGCCTTAAACATTTAAGCCTTTCAGATAAAAATATTAGATAATCATTATGATAGTTTATATGAGTCCACCAAACTATAGAGTACCAGGTCCTCTATGAGTTTCCACTGAGAACGTTAATAAAACAGTAAGTAAATGAGACAGGGAATTTTACGTGGAAAAATCCTGCTCAAGGGGATAAAAAACCACGACCTACACTGGTAGGATTTCAACTTCACTATGAGCAACTTTTAGATTACAACCTCTGCAATCTAGGAATTAAACTCTTAATCCCTTACTAACTGGTAATACACCTATTACAAGCCATTTTGCAACACACCTATTACAAAGACTTCAACTCATGACTAACTCTAGTCATGACACAAACACAACGGGTTTATGATTTTACAAAGGGGTTCCTAAGCAACGCTTCTAGCTAAGCAAATTAGGAATTACAATGAAGAACAATTACAAAGTTACAACTCAACTAAGGACAACAAAATACTAGATTTAGGAACTGGTCCATAGTAGCGTTAAACTTTGTTCTTGAGGCACTTGAGAATGGAATGCACGAATCTCAGAAGGCTTGAATGCTTGGAGTGAATTCTCAAGTGTTCAAGTGATGCTTTGTCGTAATACTCTTGTTAATTCACCTTTGATGACATCACTTGAATGATGTAAGCACTTGGTTGGTCAAAAGACAAGTGACTGCAGAATTGTGCTGCATTATTTCTGTGGCAGTCACTTTCGAGCTGTACAGACTTGACTTTCGTACTGCTGTCAGGGAAACCCAAGTGATTAGGTCCCTGTGTTAGTTCTCTATCTTCTAAAATTGCAGCAATTCACATTAGCTGGAGTCCGTTGATTATCAATGTGTACCAAGTGTGTCAGTTTCCCCATCTGGTTCTTTGACAATACGTTTGTTAGATCATAAAAACATAAAGCTAAGACAATGAAAACCCATCAATTTCCCCATTTTTGATGATGACAAACTTAGACATTGTTAACAGATTTTTAGAACAAAAATAACCATTTGAAGCAACAAGAACTGCACAAGTTCCCCCCTGAGTTTATGCTTCCCCCTTAATCAGATCCCTGTATCCTTAATCAGATCCCTGTTTCAATTATACTTCCCCATTTTGGCATCAGTAAAAATACACAAGCAGACAATCAGCATAAAGAAGTCTAGCCTAGCTAACTCATGCCACATATGTGCACACAACATGATAGAAAAGAGAAACAGAGAACATAAGCATTTAGATAGAAAACGAGGATAGTTTTTATATATAAAACATATGCCTTTGCTATACAGCAAAGGCAAAGATTGGACTGTTGTCATCGGGAGCAGTACTGGTACATCCCATCCACATCAAAACAAAAGGAAACAAAAACAACTGCCAAGTCATTAAAACAAGAAAGGAAAATCCAGAAACTGGTCACTGAAAGGGATTGCTTAGAGGGCACTAGGAGTAGAGGGCTTGGAAGCTGCAGCAAGGGTTTGGAGAACTAGGTCTATTCGGGCATTCGCCGACTTTTGCTCGGTGAGCAGTTGCTCTTTCCAAGTTCTCCACTTGTGCCCTGAGATCAACATTTTCTTTTGTCAAACGAGATATCTCCTCATTTATCCCTGGGGCCCCTTGGGCCTGCTGACCTTCCAGGATAGCGTTCCTCTCCTTTAATCTTCGAATCTCCTCAGTTGCACTGTTTTGAGCATTGATGAGCTGAGAGATTGTCGATGTACTGCCTACCCCCCTCCCGCCCCCTCCATTCTTCTCGATGCACTCACATTCCTCCAAAGTTGTCTGAGAGAAGGTCTGCTTCTTGGTCCCTACTTTGCACTGTCCCAGTGGCACTTTGAAGAACTTAAACACGTGCATAAGGAGGAACCCATGCGGAAGACCATGATTTCCATACTTGAAAGTTGCTACCTTCTGCATGTGCTCAATCATGATAGCAGGTAGATTCACAGCTGAAAATCCATCTAGTGCCTCCATTAGGTACAAGTCTGATTTTGAAGCCATGGACCTCCTCTCAGCATGGGGTAGAAGAACTTTGTTTACTAGCTCGAACAACAACTGATAAACAGGCAACAAGGCTTTCTTGTGAACCCGTTCTCCTTCCTTTACAATTGCATTTCTGAAGTTTGAACTACACACATCCTTTACAGAAAACACACCAACAGTAGGGACTTTAAGAATATCCCCAAGTAGAGCCACAGCAAACACGATATCCAGCCCATTAACTAAGGTACAAATGTGGTCGGTATCAACAGGAAAGAGGTCAGCATAGAAGCTTTGCACCTCATCCTCATACACTTTGGGCACATCTAATTGGAAAAGATGCCCCCACCGTTGAAACTCAACCATCTCAATTACTTGTCTCATGCCAGCCATATCAGAGATTGCTGGGTCAAAAGTACGACCCAACAAGACTTTTTGGTGCCTCAAACGTTGTGAAGCAGAACTAGTTTCACTTCTCACTCTCTTTGCAGAATCAGGTTCCTTCGCAGGTTCCAACTTTCTCTTGCCAGACTTCACAACACTTGATTTTGCTTTTCCACTAGACTTGACCAAAACATCCTCATCAGAGACTGATGGTTCACTCACAACATCTTTCAACTTTGAACTAGGGGTTGTAACATACTCCACTAAAACAGATTGCTTCTTCTTCTAGGACCTTTTCACCAAGGAACTAGGTTCCTCTATTGCTTCCTCATCCACTTCCACCACAGGGACACTCTTATCACATACTACTTCACCATTTTTCACCAACCTCTTCTTTTTCTTCTTAGTGCTCCTTTTTCTCTTTTAGAGGGCAGACTCATAAGCTTCCTTTGCTTGCAACCTAGTAGTAGGTCGCTTAGTAGAAGACTCAGGAGTGATTACTGCCCTTCGCTTGACAATAAATGCATCAAGAGCAATGTTGTTTGATCCATAGGAGCTGAGCACAGCAAGAAGCTGCAGCTACATATTCTACTTCAGCTGTTGAAAGAGCCACTGAGTTTTGCTTCCTTGTGCCCCATGAGATGAGACAAGATCCTAGAAAGTGGGCCATTCCAGAAGTACTTTTCCTGTCCACAAGATAACCAGCATAGTCAGCATCAGCATACCCAACAAGATTAAAATTATCACCTGAGGGCTAGTACAGGACCAGGTCCTGTGTTCCCTTAAGATATCTCAAAATTCTTTTGGCAGCCTTCAAATGAGATTTCTTGGGATTTGACTAAAACCTTGCACATAGCCCCACACTAAAGACAATATCAGGTCTGTTGGCAGTGAGGTAGAGAAGAGACCCAATAATGCCTCTATACATGGTTTGTTTCACAGAAGAGCCACATTCATCCATGTCCAGTCGAGTAGCAGTTGCAATGGGGTGTCTATCACTTTTGATGCTTCCATATCAAACCTCTTCAAGAGCTCCTTGATGTATTTCTGCTGGCAAATAAATGTACCCTTTGTGGACTGCTTCACTTGAAGACCCAAGAAGAAATTCAACTCACCTATCATGCTCATTTCAAACTCACTTCCCATGAGTTTTGCAAATTCTTCACACAGCGAATCAACTGTTGCCCCAAAAATGATATCATCAACATATTGAACAATGAGTAGGTTCCTTCCCCGTTTCTTCAGGAACAGAGTGTTGTCAATTTTTTCTCTTGTAAAACCATTTTCTAAAAGGAACTTGGACAACCTTTCATACCAAGCTCGAGGAGCCTTCTTCAACATGTACAATGCCTTGTCCAACTTAAACACATATTTAGGGTGTTCATGGCATTCAAACCCTGTAGGTTGCTTTACATAGACTTCTTCCTTAAGAAATCCATTCAAAAATGCACTTTTGACATCCATTTGGAACAAGTGAATTCCATATGTGATGCAAAGGCAATTAGAATTCTAATAGCTTCCATGCGAGCAACCAGAGAAAATGTCTCATCATAATCAATTCTTTCTTCCCGATTGTAACCTCGAACCACTAGCCTGGCCTTGTTCCTTGTAGTGTTTCCATGTTCATCAAGCTTGTTCCTGAATACCCACCTGGTTCCTATAATGGTTCGATCTGAGGGTCTAGGTACCAGGTGACATGCATTGCTTCTTTAGAATTGATGCAACTCATCTTGCATGGCTGTAATCCAGTGTGCATCCTTTAGGGCTTCCTTGATATTTTTGGGTTCTATTTTGGAAAGAAAAGTTGAGAAGGCAAGTGAATTTCTGGTTTTTGATCTGGTATGCACTCCGGAATCTAGAGGGGTAATTATGTTGTCAAGAGGATGAGAACTTTTGTTTTTCCAGTTGGGCATTTGAGGCTCATTTGTAGAGGAGCTGGGTGGATCTGACTAGTTCCCTTGTATTCTACTCTCCGCCACCTGTGGAGTACCTTGCACTACATCAACCACTCTCTCTTCAGCTTCAATGGTTGTATTTGTAGTACCTGGTTCCCTTGAGGATAAAGCTGCATTGTCTTCACTTGGCTCCTTCACTTGACTCATCATGTCTGCTTTCTCATTTGACATGTCATTTACTTCTCCTGGAACTAGCAGAGGCTCTCCATCTTGATCATCCTTGCTGATTTTCTCATAGGAGGGATAGGACTCGTCAAAGATTATGTGAACACTATCCTCAACACATTGAGTCCGCTTGTTGTATATCTTGTAAGCTTTGCTTTGAGAGGAGTACCCCAAGAATATTCCTTCATCACTTCTGGCATCAAATTTTCCAAGCTGATCCTTTCCATTGTTAAGAACATAACACTTGCACCCAAATGTTCTTAGGTGAGTCATCTTGGGTTTTATTCCATTCAGCAACTCATAGGGGGTTTTGTCCAGGAGTTATCTGATCATGCACCTGTTCACCAAGTAACAGGCAGTGTTGACTGCTTCACCCCAGAAGTTCTTTGCAATCCCACTGTCAATCAACATTGTTCTTTCCATTTCCTCAAGAGTTCTATTCTTTCTTTCCACAACTCCATTTTGCTGGGGAGTTCTTGGGGCCGAGAAGTTGTTGGCAATGCCATTTTCGTTACAGAACTCATCAAATTTGGAATTGTCAAATTCTGTTCCATGATCTGATCTAATACATGCTACTTTAGACTTTATCTTCACTTGGATTTCTTCACAAAGGCCACAAATACCTCAAAGGTTTCATCTTTTGCTCTCAGAAATAGAGTCAAAGTGAACCTGGAGTAGTTATCCACTATCACAAAGATGTACCTTTTTCCTCCCCTGCTTTGCACTCTCATACGGCCACATAGATCCATATGAAGAAGATCAAGTGGCTTTGAGGTGCTGAAATCTTTCTTAGACTTGAATGAGGACTTCACATGCTTCCCTCTAGCACAGGCATTATAGACATTCTATTCTTTGAACTTTGACATGGGCAGACCACGGACCAGGTCCTTCTGAATCAGTTTATTCAAAAGAGAGAAGCTTGCATGCCCCAGTCTTCTGTGCCTCAGTTCAGCATAATTATCAATAACTTTCAAACCTCAGATCACCACTTTGTAGAGACTCAAAATCAGCAACATAGATGTTCTTGTATCTTTTGGCCAGAAATACCACTTCACCAGTTACCAGATTTGTAACTGTGCATATCTTGGACAAGAAATCCACCTTTTTTCCTTTATCACAAATCTAAGAAACACTCAGGAGACTGTACTTGAGACCATTGACATAGTACACATTCTCAATTGAGTGAGTAAGTGACTTCCCGACTTTTCCAACTCCAAGAATGTACCCCTTTTTCCCATTGCCAAAGGATACACTCCCTCCTTGCAGGGCTTTTAGTGAAGGAAAGTCCATGGTGTTCCCAATCATGTGCTTTGTACATCCACTATCCATGAACTATTGTTGACTGCTTCCTTTCACTATTCCCTACACAAGGAAATCAAGAGTTAGTTTTAGGAACCCAAATAAATTTGGGTCCCTTGTAGTAAGCAAAAGGATGAATAAGAACTCTCTTGGTCTATGCAGGTAACATGCATTTTTTATGGGTGGCACCTGGTCCCTTTTTAGTAGTTACCTTTTCAGCAAACACTATGTTTTTTTGAATAGATTGAACCTTGGCTTGGCAATTTTTCTTGAAATGCCCATTGTTCCCATAGTGGGTACATAGTCAGTTATCTGGTACAGTAACATACTTGCTATGGGGGTTGTAAGGAGTTCTCTCCCTTTGAAACCCTATTCCCTTTCCACCATTATTGACATACATGGCAGTAATACTTTAGAGGACCAGGTCCACTTAAGGGACTTTTCAAGATCATATTTTACTCTATCCAGTTCAGTTTGGAGATGCTTATTTTTCTCAAGTTCAACACACAGGCTATTTTTCACAGCTTTCAAATCATTTTCAAGCTTAATATGTGCCTCACTCACTAGCTACCTCTTTTCCTTTCTCATAATTTCAAGGCCTAGACTCAGTTCCTAGTCCCTCTATAGTTTCCCTCAGGTCTGCAATCACTATTAAGAGGTCATCTCTTTCCTCCTCTATTTCAGTCACTCTCTTCACTAGCACATTCTTATCTTTACTTAAATTCTCAATGGTTTCCTTTAAGTCGACAGCTACAACCACCAAATCATCTCTTTCATGTTCTACACTAGCAATTTTTTCCAGTTAAAACCATTTTTTCATCTTCCAAATTGCTTATAGTTTCCTTCAGATCAACTACACACGCTACCAAATCATCTCTTGTTTGTTCAACTTCTCCTAGTTCTAAAGTTAAGGCATCTTTATCCTCCACAAGACTATGATATGCATCGATTAATACACTAGCTAATGACATGAGTTTCTTAGGAGAGTAGGATTTCAGATTTCTCTGAACATCCCTGAAGTTTACCTCACTGTTGTCATCATCTCATCATCATCTGATTGAGCCATCAAAGCAAATATTGAATAATATTCATTCTCTTCACTTTCAACTGCCATCATGGAACTGTCACCTGCTTATGTTTCTTCTTCAGACTCATTAGAGGAGTCTCCCCATGCTACAAGAGCCTGTTTCACCACACTGTCAGCAGATCTCTTCCTTTTGAAGTGCTTGTCAGGAACCGGGTTCCTCTTTGCTGCTTTATCAGGGTTGTATTTGGAGTGTTCTTGTGACGACCCAAAGGGTCATCACTTGTTTTAAAATAAATTCTATGACTCCGAGACATTGAAAACCTCATTTAGAGTTAACTCGATTTGCGTGCGCAGTCCGGGCGCGTAGCCGGAAAGCTTAATTATGAAAATTTATGAAAAATGATAAGTTTTAATTATAATATGAGCTAATTTGACTTCGGTCAACGTTTTGGGTAAACAGACCCGGACCTGTGATTTGACGGTCCCGAAGGGTCCGTAGGAAAATATGAGACTTGGGCATATGCCCGGAATCGAATTTCGAGGTCCCAAGCTCGAGAAATGAATTTTTTGAAAATTTGTTTTCTGGAAATGTTTTAGAAAATTGGAAATGAAATCTGATTAGAAAGCGATGGTATCGGGCCCGTATTTTGGTTCCGGCACCCGGTACGGGTCTTATATAAGTTTTAAGTCCTTCCTGTGAAACTTGGTTGAAAACGGATGTCATTTGACATGATTCCAACCTAAATTGGAAAATTTGATGTTTTATGAAATTTGAAAGAATTCATGGATTTTGAGGTTTAATTCGATGTTTATGATGTTACTTTGGCGATTTGATCGCACGAATAAGTTCGTATGATGTTGTTGAGTTAGTACGCATGTTTGGTTAGGAGCCCCGAGGGCTCGGGGGAGTTTTGGGTAAGTTCCGGAAGGTCTTAGGCTTAAAAACACAGATATTGCAGGTTCAGAGCAATCTCAGTTCTCTGAACCCTCCAACGCGGTCCGTGGTCGCCTTTGTGCGGTGCGTGGAGGAGGGACCAGCGCAGTCCGCGGTCGCTTTTGAGCGGGCGCGGTGGGTGCTGTGCGGCCGCACTCCATTTTGTACGGTCGGCACAGTGTCACAGGCCCTCAGGTTCACAGGCCTGTGCGGCCGCAGTCCATTTTCTGCGGTCCGCACAGGGGGTCCGACAGGGGTATAAATAGACGGGATTCTCACCTATTTTTCATTTTTGAAAACCCTAAAACATAAGAGGCGATTTTTCAATCAACCTTTCTTCTCCAAATCAATTGTAAGTTAGTTTTTACTCATTTCTTTCAATCATCAACATCTTTTAACCTGATTTCCACCAAAAATCAAAGATTTTCATGGGGGAAATTGGGTGTTTTGGGTAGAACCTAGGTTTTTCAAAAATTGGAGATTTGGACCTCAATTTGAGGTCCGGTTTCAAAATAAATTATATATTTGAGTTCGTGGGTGAATGTGTAATCGGGTTTTGGTTCGAACCTCGGGTTTTGACCATGTGGGGCCGGGGGTCAATTTTTGACTTTTTGGATAAAACTTTGAAAAACTCATTTTCATGCATTGGGGTTGATTCATTTCGCACTTATTGATGTAATTAAGTAATTTGTGGTTAGATACGAGCGAATTGGCGGTGGAATCAAGGGGTAAAGCTATAATTGAGACTTGAGTTGTGTTCAAGGAATTGAGGTAAGTGTTTGGTCTAACCTTTGCTTGAGGGATTAGGAGTTAAGTCCTATTTGCCATGTGGTAATAGTCGTGTACGACGTATAGGCATGGTGACGAGTATCTATACGTTGGTGTCTATCATGACCGTGAGTCTTTACATCGTGAATATTTGATTTCATTGTATTCTTCATGCTTTGGTGATGATTTCTAGTTGTTGTGAATAGTTTGTGGAAGGAATTGAGACCTTTGAACATCTTGGAGAATTGGCCATAAGTTATATTATGAATTGTGAAAGTATATGAGATGATTGAACCCTATGGAGCATTGTCTCATGTGGTAAAGTGAGTTATGAGGTACAAGTGAAAGATAGAGAAAGAGTTATTGAAATGTTCCCTTGCCGGGATTATTTATTTACTTGTTGCTCCCTTGCCGGGATTTAATTGTTAAATCATTGTTCCCTTGCCGGGATTCCTATACGTTCTTGTTTATTTTCCTTGCCCTTGCTTGTGATTGTTGTTTGGGTGAGGAAGAGTGTTAAAGCACAAAGGGTGATGTCGTGCATTGTTTGCTATTGTGAGGAAAGAGCGTAAAACACGAAGGGTGATGTCGTGCCGCACGATGTACCATTCCATGCCAATTCTATTGATTATATGTGAGGAAAGAGAGTAAAATCACGAAGGGTGATGCCGTGCACATTTTATTATTCTAATTGCTTTGGTGAGGAAAGAGAGTAAAAGCACGAAAGGCGATGCCGTGCACGTTTTCATTATATTATTGCTTGGTGAGGACGAGAGTAAAAGCACGAAGGGTGATGCCGTGCACGTTTTCATTATATTATTGCTTGGTGAGGACGAGAGTAAAAGCATGAAGGGTGATGCCGTGCACTTATTTGATTTCTGCTTCTTGTTGGCATTGTATTTATGTTGTTCCTTTCCTTAGTTGATGCTTTATTCGGAACTGTTATCTCCCCGCAACATGTTTCCCCCTCCCATCCTTACTTGTTTATTCCTGCTTTACTTCCGTTGTACATTATATAACTGCACATGTTTATTGTGGTAGTCTGGTCTAGCCTCGTCACTACTTCGCCGAGGTTAGGCTAGGCAATTACAAACACATGGGGTCGGTTGTGTTGATACTAGACTCCGTGCTCTTTTGCACAAATCCAGGTCCCGGACAGCAGCAGTACCTCGGGAGCCAGCCTTCAGTCCACTGAGACATCGAGGTAGCCTTGCAGGCGTCCACAGGCCCGACGTCTCCTCTATCTTTTGTTTCATTCTGTTACCTCATGTATTCGAGATGAACAGTGTTATATTTCTTTCAAACGATTGTATTTAGTACTCTTAGTAGTCCGTGAATGATGTGACACCAGTTCTTGGGTAGAGGCACATGTTGAATTCTGCATTATTGTTCAGCTTATTTTATTTAAGTCTTCCGCTTAAATTTCATATTCCGCTGTCATTTAAATATTTAATGCTTGTTGTTATGATTGATAAAAGGATTTAAAAGGAAATAGGTAGGAGTTTATGATTTGTGGCTTGCCTAGCTTCTACGAGTAGGCACTATCACGACTCCCGAGGGCGGGGAAATCCGGGTCATGACAAGTTTGTATCAGAGCTCTAGGTTACATAGGTCTCACATTTCACGGACAAGCTTAGTAGAGTCTGAGGGATCGGTACGGAGACGTCCGTATTTATCCCCTAGAGGCTACGGAGTTAGGAAAACTTCAGACTTGTTCTTTCCTGTCGTGCAGTTTTGTTTCTCAAATGCTAATTGAATTCCTACTCTGTTCTTCCGAGATGGCGAGAACACGCGCTTCCTCATCTACTGATCAGCAGCCCGAGCCCCCAACAGCAGCTCCCACGAGGGGCAGAGGGCGAGGCCTAGGCCATGCCAAGGCCGAGGTGGGGGCAGAGCTCAGCCCCGAGCAGCAGCACCAGCAGTGGAACCACAGGTTGACTTTGATGACGAGGTTCCGACTCCAACTGTTCCGGTGGGCCCAGCTCAGGTCCCAGAGGGGTTTATTGCCACCCCAGTTCTTCAGGACGCTCTGGTCCGTCTAGTGGGCCTCATGGAGAGTGTCACCAGGGCAGGTTTACTTCCTGTAGCACCAGCCGTCTCTCAGGCTGGAGGAGGGGCCTAGACTCCTGCTACTCGCACTTCGGAGCAGGTAACTCCCCAATTTCAGACTCCAGCAGCTTAGCCAGTTGGAGCAGCTCAGCCGGGCATGGTAGCCCAGGCCGGTGATGGAGAAGCTATGTCTGCCGATGCTTTGTGGTGATTGGACAGGTTCACCAAGCTCTTCACTACTACCTTCAGCGGTGCATCTACTGAGGATCCCCAGGACAATCTGGACAGCTGCCACGAGGTTCTTCGGAACATGGGTATTTTTAAGACCAATGGGGTTGATTTCGCTACCTTTCGCTTGTCTGGATCCGCCAAGTGGAGGGATTATTGCTTAGCTAGGCCAGCAGGATCGCCAACCTTGACCTGGGAGCAGTTCACACAGCTATTTCTGGAGAAGTTTATCCCTATTACATAGCGAGAGGTCTATCAGAGGCAGTTCGAGCGCCTTCAGCAGGGATCAATGAATGTCACCCAGTATGAGACCAGGTTCATTGAGTTGGCTCGTCATGCTCTTATCATACTTCCTACTGAGAGGGAGGGAGTGAGACGGCTTATTGATGGACTCATTCAACCGATTCGTCTCCAGATGGCTAGAGAGACTGGGAGTGAGATATCCTTCCAGGAGGCGGCCAATGTGGCCCGGAGAGTTGAGATGTATTATCACAAGGGAGTGGTCATAGAGCAGACAAGAGATGCCGTCAGTCAGGCATATTCAGTGGTGCCTTGTCTGGAGGCAGAGATTCATATGGTAGAGGCCATCCTCCTAGGCCTTATCAGTCAGCACTTCAGGTTTCTCACGGAGCTTTAGGTGGCCGCGGTCCCCAGACGCAGTATTCCAATCAACAGTCCTACAGTGCACCACCTGCTCCTATCAGTGCGCCGCCGTTTCAGAGTTTTCGGGGTGGTCATTTAGGCCACCAGGGACAGCAGTCTCAGCAGCCGAGGGCTTGTTACACTTGTGGTGAGACGGGCCACATTGCTAGGTTTTTCCCTCGAGCACCGAGCAGCTCTCAACATCAGGGTTCTCGTGTCATGGTACAGGCACCAGATGTCCCACAGCCCGCCTAGCCAGCTAGAGGTGGGGGTAGAGGTGCTAGAGGTGGAAGTAGAGGTACTACAGGTGGAGCTCAGGCCGCTAGAGGTAGAGGCCAGCCAGCACCAAGCCGTCCTAGAGAGGTAGATCAGAGTGGTGGCGCCCAGCCCCGATGTTATGCTCTTCAGGCCAGGCCCGAGGCTGAGGCTTCAGATGTAGTTATTATAGGTACGATTCTGGTTTGTGATAGAGATGCTTAAGTGTTATTTGATCCGGGGTCTACATATTCGTATGTATCATCTTATTTTGCTCCGTACCTGGTCATGCCTAGTGATTCATTGAGTATTCCTGTTTATGTGTCTACACCGGTGGGTGATTCTATTGTGGTTGATCGAGTCCATCGTTCTTGTATTGTGGTTTCTTGAGACTCGTGTAGATTTGTTGCTCTTAGACATGGTTGACTTCGATATTATATTGGGGATGGACTGGTTATCATCTTACCACGCTATCTTGGACTGTCATGCCAAGACTGTGACCTTAGCTTTATCGGGTACGCCTCATTTAGATTGGAGAGGGACTCCTGCTCATTCTACCCGTATCGTATGTGAAGGCTCGTCGTATGGTCGAGAAGGGGTGTTTGGCCTATTTAGCCTATGTTCGTGATTATAGTGCCGAGGTTCCCTCTATTGATTCTATGCCCGTTATTTGTGAGTTCCCTGATGTTTTTCCTTCAGACCTGTCGGGTATGCCACCCGACAGGGATATTGACTTCTGCATTGATTTGGTTCCGGGCACTCAGCCCATTTCTATCCCGCCATATCGTATGGCCCCACCGGAGTTGAAGGAGTTAAAGGAACAGTTGCAGGATTTGCTTGAGAAGGGTTTCATTAGACCCAGTGTTTTACCTTGGGGTGCGCCGGTGTTATTTGTTAAGAAGAAGGATGGGTCAATGAGAATGTGTATTGATTACCGGCAATTGAATAAGGTAACGATCAAGAATAAGTATCCACTACCGAGGATTGATGATTTGTTCGACCAGCTTCAGGGTGCCAGGGTATTTTCCAAGATTGACTTGCGATCTGGCTACCATCAGTTGAGGATTAGGGCGTCCGATGTCCCTAAGACAGCTTTCCGCACTCGGTACGGGCATTATGAGTTCTTGGTTATATCATTCGGGTTGACAAATCCCCCAGCAGTCTTTATGGACTTGATGAACCGATTGTTCGGGCCTTATTTGGACTCATTCGTGATAGTCTTCATTGATGATATACTGGTATATTCCCGCAGCCAGGAGGAGCACGAGCAGCACCTTAGAGTGGTTCTTCAGACTCTGAGGGATAGTCGGTTATATGCTAAGTTCTCGAAGTGTGAATTCTGCTTGAGTTCAGTTGCATTTCTGGGTCATGTCGTATCAGCAGAGGGTATTCAGGTGGACCCAAAGAGGATTGAGGCAGTCAAGAATTGGCCTAGACCAGCATCAGCTACAGAGATTCGGAGTTTCTTGGGATTAGCAGGCTACTATCGTCGGTTCATGGAGGGGTTTTCATCTATTGCAGCCCCGATGACCAGATTGACCCAGAAGGGTGCCCAGTTCAGATGGTCGGATGATTGTGAGGCGAGCTTTTAGAAGCTCAAGACAGCTCCTACTACGGCACCGGTGTTGGTTTTGCCCACAGGTTTAGGGCCTTATACAGTCTATTGTGATGCTTCCCATGTTGGGCTTGGAGCAGTGTTGATGCAGGATGGCAAAGTCATTGCCTATGCTTCGAGGCAGTTAAAGATTCATGAGAAGAACTATCCGGTTCATGATTTGGAGTTGGCAGCCATAGTTCACGCATTGAAGATTTGGAGGCATTATCTGTATGGCGTGGCATGTGAGGTGTTCACGGATCATAAGAGTCTTCAGTATTTGTTCAAGCAAAAGGAGTTGAATTTGAGGCAGAGGAGGTGGTTGGAGTTGTTTATGATATCACCATTTTATATCACCTGGGGAAGGACAATGTGGTGGCCGATGCTTTGAGTAGGAAGTCAACCAGTATGGGCAGTCTTGCTTATATTCCGGTCGGGGAGAGGCCGCTTGCTTTGGATGTTCAGGCTTTAGCCAATCAATTCGTGAGATTGGATGTTTCTGAGCCCAATCGTGTGTTAGCTTGCACGGTCACTCGTTCTTCATTATTGGAGCACATCCGTGATCGGCAGTATGAGGATTCCCATTTGTGTGTCCTTAGAGACACGGTGCAGCGTGGAGGTACCAGGCAGGGTACCTTGGATGATGATGGAGTTTTGAGATTGCAGGGTCGAGTATGTGTGCCTAATGTGGATGGGCTCAGAGAGTTGATTTTGGAGGAGGCCCATAGCTCCCGGTACTCAATTCATCCGGGCGCCGCGAAGATGTATCAGGATTTGCGGCAGCATTATTGGTGGCGTAGAATAAAGGAGGATATCGTAGCATATGTGGCTCGTTGCTTGAATTGTCAACAGGTTAAGTACGAGCATCAGAGGCCTGGTGGTTTATTTCAGAGGACCTCTGAGCTTCCCGAGTGGAAGTGGGAGCGGATAACTATGGACTTTGTTACTAGACTTCCGCAGACTCGGAAGAGGTTCGATGCAGTATGGGTCATTGTTGATAAGCTGACCAAGTCAGCGCATTTCATTCCTGTGGCAGTCTCCTATTCTTCTGAGAGGTTAGCTGAGATCTATATTCGGGAGATTTTTCGCCTTCATGGTGTGCCCGTAACTATCATTTCGGACTGGGCTACGCAGTTTACCTCGCGCTTCTAGAGAGCAGTTCAGCGAGAGTTGGGCACACGGGTTGAGTTGAGCACAGCATTTCATCCTCAGACGGACGGTCAGTCCGAGCGGACTATTCAGAATTTGGAGGATATGCTCCGAGCTTGTGTTATTGACTTTGGAGGTTCGTGGGATCAGTTTTTGCCCTTAGCGGAGTTTGCCTACAACAACAGTTACCGGTCGAGCATTCAGATGGCTCCTTATGAGGATTTATATGGTAGGCGGTGTCGATATCCGGTTGGATGGTTTGAGCCGGGAGAGGCTCGGTTGATGGGTACGGATCTGGTTCAGGAGGCCTTGGGCAAGGTCAGGATCATTCAGGATAGGCTTCGTTCAGCTCAGTCCAGGCAAAAAAGTTATGCAGACCGCAAGGTTCGAGATGTGGCTTTCATGGTCGGTGAGCGGGTATTGCTCCGAGTGTCGCCTATGAAGGGCGTGATGAGATTTGGGAAGAAGGGCAAGCTTAGCCCTAGGTTCATTGGTCCATTTGAGATTCTTGATCGAGTGGGAGAGGTGGCTTATAGACTTGCATTGCTACCGAGCTTATCAGCGGTGTATCCAGTATTTCATGTGTCCATGCTTCGGAGGTATCACGACGATCCAGCCCACGTGTTAGATTTCAGCACTGTCCAGTTGGACAAGGACTTGTCTTTTGAGGAGGAGCCGGTAGCAATTCTAGACCGACAGATTCGTCAGTTGAGATCAAAGAGTTTTCCTTCTGTTCGTGTTCAGTGGAGAGGTCAGCCTCCTGAGGCATCGACCTGGGAGTCCGAGTCTGATATGCGGAGCCGTTATCCTAATCTTTTCCCCGACTCAGGTGCTTCCTTCTTCTATCCGTTCGAGGACGAACGGTTGTTTTAGAGGTGGAGAATGTGACGACCCAAAGGGTCATCACTTGTTTTAATTAAATTCTATGACTCCGAGGCCTTGAAAACCTCATTTAGAGTCACCTCGATTTGCGTACGCAGTCCGGGCGCGTAGCCGGAAAGCTTAAATATGAAAATTTGTGAAAAATAATAAGTTTTGATTATAATATGAGCTAATTTGACTTCGGTCAACGTTTTGGATAAACAGACCCGGACCCGAGAAATGAATATTTTTGAAAAATTATTTTCTAGAAATGTTTAAGAAAATTGGAAATAAAATCTGATTAGAAAGCGATTGTATTGGGCCCGTATTTTGGTTCCGGCGCCCGGTACAAGTCTTATATATGTTTTTAGTCCTTCCTGTGAACTTTGGTTGAAAACGGATATCGTTTGACGTGATTCGTACCTAAATTGGAAAATTTGCTGTTTTATGAAGTTTGAAAGAATTCATGGATTTTGAGGTTTAATTCGATATTTATGATGTTATTTGGGCGATTTGATCGCACGAATAAGTTCGTATGATGTTGTTGAGTTAGTACCCATGTTTGGTTAGGAGCCCCGAGGGCTCGGGGGAGTTTCGGGTAAATTCCGGAAGGTCTTAGGCTTAAAAACACAGATATTGCAGGTTCAGAGCAATCTCAGTTCTCTGAACCCTCCAGCGCGGTCCGTGGTCGCCTTTGTGCGGTGCGCGGAGGAGGGGCCAGCGCGGTCCGCGGTCGCTTTTGAGCGGGCGCGGTGGGTGCTGTGCGACTGCACTCCATTTTGTGCGGTCCGCACACTGTCAAAGGCCCTCAGGTTCACAGGCCTGTGTGGCCGTAGTCCATTTGTGCGGTCCGCACAGGGGGTCCGACAGGGGTATAAATAGACGGGATTCTCACCTATTTTTCATTTTTCAAAACCCTAATACATAAGAGTCGATTTTTCAAACAACCTTTCTTCTCCAAATCAATTGTATGTTAGTTTTTACTCATTTCATTCAATCATTAACATCTTTTAACATGATTTCAACCTAAAATCAAAGATTTTCATGGGGGAAACTGGGTGTTTTGGGTAGAACCTAGGTTTTTCAAAAATTGGGGATTTGGACCTCAATTTGAAGTCCGATTTCGAAAAAAATTATATATTTAAGTTCGTGGGGGAATGGGTAATCGGGTTTTGGTTCGAACCTCGGGTTTTGACCACGTGGGCCCGGGGGCGATTTTTGACTTTTTGGGTAAAATTTTGGAAAACTCATTTTCATGCATTGGGGTTGATTCATTTGGCACTTAGTGATGTAATTAAGTAATTTGTAATTAGATACGAGCGAATTGGCGGTGGAATCAAGGGTAAAGCAATAATTGAGACTTGAGTTGTGTTCAAGGCACCGAGGTAAGTGTTTGGTCTAACCTTAGCTTGAGGGAATAGGAGTTGAGTCCTTTTTGCTATGTGGTATTAGTCGTGTACGACGTATAGGCATGGTGACGAGTATCTATACGTCGGTGTCTATCATGACCGTGAGTCTTTACATCGTGAATATTTGATTTCATTGTATTCTTCGTGCTTTGGTGATGATTTCTAGTTGTTGTGAAAAGTTTGTGGAAGGAATTGAGACCTTTGAACATCTTGGAGCATTGGCTCAAGTTATATTATGAATTGTGAAAGTATATGAGATGATTGAACCCTTTGGAGCATTGGCTCAAGTGTTAAAGTGAGTTATGAGGTACAAGTGAAAGATAGAGAAAGAGTTATTGAAATGTTCCCTTACCGGGATTTATTTATTTACTTGTTGCTCCCTTGCCGGGATTTAATTGTTAAATCGTTGTTCCCTTGCCGGGATTCCTATATGTTCTTGTTTATTTCCCTTGCCCTTGCTTGTGATTGTTGTTTGGGTGAGGAAGAGTGTTAAAGCACGAAGGGTGATGCCGTGCATTGTTTGCTATTGTGAGGAAAGAGTGTAAAGCACGAAAGGTGATGCCATGCCGCACGATGCACCATTCCGTGCCAATTCTATTGATTATATGTGAGGAAAGAGAGTAAAAGCACGAAGGGTGATGCCGTGCACATTTTATTATTCTAATTGCTTTGGTGAGGAAAGAGAGTAAAAGCACGAAGGGTGACGCCGTACACGTTTTTATTATATTATTGCTTGGTGAGGACGAGAGTAAAAGCACGAAGGGTGATGCCGTGCACGTTTTCATTATATTATTGCTTGGTGAGGACGAGAGTAAAAGCACGAAGGGTGATGCCGTGCACTTATTTGATTTCTGCTTCTTGTTGGCATTGTAGTTATGTTGTTCCTTTCCTTACTTGATGCTTTATTCGAAACTGTTATCTCCCCGCAACATGTTTCCCCTTCCCTTCCTTACTTGTTTATTCCTGCTTTGCTTCCGTTGTACATTATATAACTGCACAGGTTTAATGTGGTAGTCTGGTCTAGCCTCGTCACTACTTCGCCGAGGTTAGGCTAGGCAATTACCAGTACATTGGGTCGGTTGTGATGATACTACACTCTGTGCTCTTTTGCACAGATCCAGGTCCCGGACAGCAGCAGTAGCTCGGGAGCCAGTTCTTGGGTAGAGGCACATGTTGAATTCCGCATTATTGTTCAGCTTATTTTATTTAAGTCTTCCGCCTAAGTTTCATATTCCGCTGTCATTTAAATATTTAACACTTGTTGTTATGATTGATAAAAGGATTTAAAAGGAAATAGGTAGGATTCTATGATTTGTGGCTTGCCTAGCTTCTATGAGTAGGCGCCATCACGACTCCCGAGGGCGGGGAAATCTGGGTCGTGACAGTTCTTGCTTCATGAGAGGACAATCTTTGATGAAGGGCCCTGGCTTGCTACATTTGTGGCAGAGGTCATAGTTCTTTGGTCTGTTGGAGTTGCCCCTTTTTAGTATTCCTCCATTTCTTCTGACCATCTTCTGAAACCTTTTGGTCAAGTAAGCCATGTCACTGTCCTCCTCACTTGAGTCATTGCTTTCAGCTTTGAGTACCAGGTTCTTTTCCTTCTTTGGTTCTCTTCTTTCACTGTCTATCTTCCTCTTCATCTCATAGGTTTTCAGATTTCCAACCAGCTCATCTATGGTTAGCTCCTGCAGGTCCTTTGCTTCAGTAATGGAATTCACCTTACTCTCCCATGAACTAGGCAGAATACTAAGGATCTTCCTCACAAGCTTGTTCCTGGGAATGATTTCACCAAGTGAGTGTAGCTCATTTATGATGGAAGTGAATCTTGTGTGCATATTTTGAATAGATTCATCGTCTTTCATCCTAAAGAGTTCATACTCGGTGGTGAGCATATCAATCTTAGATTGCTTTAGTTGTGGTTCCCTCATGTGCTGCTTGCAAAGCTTCCCATATCTTCTTGGCAGTTTCACAAGCAGAGATCCTATTCTATTCATCAGGTCCTATTCTGCACACCAAAATTTTCTTGGCACGAAAATTTTTCTCCACAGCTTTCCTGTCTGCGTTAGTGTATTCTTTTTTGGTCTTTGGCATTGACAATCGAAGGTCTCCGACATTCTTTGTTAGGATGTAAGGACCATCCATGGTATTGCCCATTGAACCTTGGTGGTCTATACGTAGACCGACCTTCTTCAAAATATGGTGGAGCAGCCATAAGGATCCGTCCTAGGTGTTAGCCTGATAGGAGGAACCTGCTCTGATACCAATTGATAGTTTATATGAGTCCACCAAACTATAGAGTACCAGGTCCTCTATGAGTTTCCACTGAGAACATTAATAAAACAGTAAGTAAATAAGACAGGAAATTTTACGTGGAAAAATCCCTGCTCAAGGGGATAAAAAACCACGACCTATACTGGTAGGATTTCAACTTCACTATGAGTAACTTTTAGATTACAACCTCTGCAATCTAGGAATTAAACTCTTAATCCCACACTAACTCGTAATACACATATTACAAGCCACTTTGCAGCACACCTATTACAAAGACTTCAACTCATGACTAGCTCTAGTCATGACACAAACACAACGTGTTTATGATTTTACAAAGGGGTTCCTAAGCAACGCTTCTAGATAAGCAAATTAGGAATTACAATGAAGAACAATTACAAAGTTACAACTCAACTAAGGACAACAAAATACTAGATTTAGGAACTGGTCCGTAGTAGCGTTAAACTTTGTTCTTGAGGCACTTGAGAATTGAATGCACGAATCTCAGAAGGCTTGAATGCTTGGAGTGAAATCTCAAGTGTTCAAGTGATGTTTTGTTGTAATACTCTTGTTAATACACCTTTGGTGACATCACTTGAATGATGTAAGCACTTGGTTGGTCAAAAGACAAGTGACTGCAGAACTATGCTGCACTGTATGCACTATTTCTGTGGCAGTCATTTTCCAGCTGTACACACCTTACTTTCGTACTGCTGTCAGGAAAACACAAGGGATCAACTCCCTGTGTTGGTTCTCTATCTTCTAATGTTGCAGCAATTCACATTAGCTAGAGTTCGTTGATTATCAATGTGTACCAACTGTGTCAGGTTCCCCATCTAGTTCTTTGATAATAAGTTTGTTAGATCATCAAAACATAAAGCTAAGACATTGAAAACCCATCACATTTGATATTAATTAAGAAGTCGGACATACAAGTATTTCTCAAATTTCATAGTAGATTAACTTATTTTCTTTTTCTATATCTATAGCAATTCAACCATTAGACATTAGTACTTGCATTTACTTTCGTTTTGCGGTCAATATTAAAGAATACTAAACGTGTCAAATCCTAATATATCTTGTTTGAACAATTATCATGTTGATTTAAATAAAATTCTTACTACCAGTTTATTTTTCATCTCAAGTTCAAATAAGCTTAGTTTAATCCTTTTACATTTTTATTATTTTATTTTCCCTTTTTGTTCTTTCCTTATAGTTATTGCATTACTTGTTATTTAATGAGTATTGTTATAATGTCATGTGATCTTTTATTAGCTTACAATTGACTAAATATCTTACTTATTGCCCTTTTAATAATCCGATAAGTATAAATTTTTTCACTTTTGCATATCTCACCGTCAAATGCCAATAACAAATTTAGGGAGGTAATTAAAAGACTTTATTTTTGTCACGTGGGGAAATTTGGGCGGCATAAACTCTTTTGGGGACCAAGGGAGATCTTGGGGTAGCAAACGATATTTTTATTTATCATTATTAGATCATACCAAGTTGCAATACTAGGAAAGATGGGATACGAGGAATAAAAGATGTGACGAGATTTATACACTGGAAAAGATAAAAACCAATAGCCGATTGATAATTAACGCCTAATGTTTGAGGAGAATTTCGTTGATAATTTTATCTATGTTCACATAAGAAGATCCTGTTGTTTTTTTAGCAGGTTCTTCAGCCAATTTCTTCCATTCCAATAGCTTTGTCTTCATCTCTTTGCCTCTATCTCCGGCCAAACTCTTTCACAAGACTTTCAACTTCGTCCCTCTTCACATTACTGTCGATCTCCATTCCGATTTTCAATTTGGTGCAACAAAACCAACAGTTAGTCGGCTGCTCTGCGAAGAATGGCCAACAAATCATTGGCACCCCACAACTAATACTTTCAAGAGTCGAATTCCATCCACTGTGAGTCAAGAAACCTCCTATTGCAGGGTGGCTAAGGACTTGTTCTTGCGGACACCAACTTGCTAACATCCCTCTTTCTTTAGTTCCTTCCAAGAAGTCGGATGGTAGAATTGCTTCTTTGCCTGATATAATTTCAGGCCTTATGATCCACAGAAACTCCATTTGGCTATTGCCAATCCCCAAGCGAATTCGATAAGTTGGTTTGGAGTCTTTACAGTGATACTTCCGAAATTAACATAAACAAGAGAATTTGGTTCCTTGGAATTTAGCCATTCTACACACTTTTTATCTTCTTTCCAAAGATTTGATTCTAACTCCTCTAAATTTTTGTCGTCAACATGTTTTACAAGCAAATGCAATGGTCCAATGGCATACACCGGAGGAAGAAGCATTTGAACTGATTCAAGAACTTCCTTCTCTAATGGCTCAAATGTATTGACAATGATAGCTGGAGCATTTTTGGATCTCTCTATTTCTTGAAGTAGAAATTTAATCATGTAATCATCTGGATTTGCAGTTCTAATAAAACCAGGAAGATCCCTCAAACGTATGTCTTTCATGCCTGGTATCCCAGCCAAAGTCTTTTCCAAATACCCATTTGTCAAGTAACTTTATCTATAAAATAAAAAAAAATTAACCCAAATAGCAGTAATCTCTTAAACTAAAAATAGCCGGCAAATGCATAATATATGTGTAATTCAGGTATAATATTAACTATCTATAATCAATGTATAATCTATGTATACTGACTAGAAAAATTAAACATTGAATCTGGCCGACTATTTGTGTAACAATATGAGACGGATACTTAAACAAAAAAATTGCAATTGGAACAGACCATTTTAAAAGATGTATACCTTTTAAGGGGAGTGTAACCTTTTTCAATAAGATTGCAGCAATTCATGTAACCTAATAAACTACAAGCACTTGGGGTCCAAAAGAAAACTTGACGGATGCCCAATCTTGAGCAGCAGCTAGAGTGAAGCTCATAACACCATCGGAAATGATACACGAGACAGGTGGAATGTTGGATGAAAAAGTATTATTGAGCTTGGCAAGTAACTCTTTGAAAGGAACTAAACAAGTAGTGGTAAGGGATTTAGACAGAGAAACAATATCTTGAGTTGAATCAGCATCAGATGGTGGGAAGCCGTCGGGGATGGTCTCAAAACGAAAGGATGGCAAGCCTTTGAGGGAATCAGAGCCTCGAGACTTAAGGAGACTCCTATGGTTGTATTCAGTGTTGACAAAAGTAATATCAAAGCCTCTGAAATGGAGGATTTTTGGCTAACTTTAACATAGGATTGATGTGACCTTGGGCAGGAGCTGGTACGCAAATTGCATGAGGCATGTCAAGTTTAGCATACTTGGAAGCCATTCTTTCGATTCTTTCAAACTGGAAACGGAAGATATGTAGGGTTTATTCAAGTGGAAGAATATGTGGATACACTTATAGACGAGAATTGAGAAAGAGTAATAAATGCAGCATGCAAGAATTCAAAAGCCAATAAACTCAAGCAAGAGTGAGGGAACATGGTAAATTACTTAAATTTGAATTGAACTGAATCAGCTGCCAAAGCATAGATCAGATGCGAGGCGATTCAAGGAACTTTAGAGTTAATATTGGAGTATATTAATTTAGTTTATGAAAATAAAATTTAAAATATTAAGAAATTAAGCCAACCATTATTTACTCATAATTCCGTCCTAATTAGTTACCCCCCCCCCCCCCCCCCACAAAAGATTGATATACCATTCTATATGTAGTTACTTACTACTCCTTCCGTCCCATTTTAGTTGTTCCTTTAACTCTTTTTGATGTCTATTAAGAAAAATAATAAAACAAGGTATACCTAATTAAAGGATTTTTGAGATTTGAGTAGCATTAAAAAAAATTACTACTTCTTTAATAATAAGGGTATAGTTGGTAACCAATTATCAGACTTGATCTTGAATTCCTAAAGTGACAATTATTCAAAGATAAATTTTTTGAGCTAAAGTGACAGTCAAATTGAGACGGAGAGAGTATAACCTTTTATATACTTTTTCTTCTAACATTGACGTTATTTGTGGTAAATTCCCAGTATAGACAAAGTCTGTACTTTTTTATTCAACGAGGGTGGTTGGATATATTTTATATGTTAGTCTAACTAACTTATAAAGCGTTTGATAAACATTAAGTTAAAATTAACTAAATGTCACAGTTAAACACTTTTGATTCGAACATAATTTTACTATTTTATCAATAATTAGTTTTGTAATCTCCAAATTACTCCCTAAGAAAAAACTACAAAATCTCTCTTCGTTCTCTTTCTAACATTTGTCTTTCTATCACGACCCAAACTACCATGTCGTGATGGCGCCTATCGTGGTACTAGGCAAGCCGACTCTTTACCAAAAACAACCTGATATTTCGATTTAAAGATAACTTCAAGCTATTTAATAATAAAACTTCATAAAGAAAATCTGAATAATGAAAGTGCGGAAAGAAAATCCCGACACTAGTCATGAGCATCTACTAAAAATCTGTCCGAAGATACTGAGACTATCATAGTCTGGAAATGTAACTACAAATAAACTATAGGAAGATAGGAGGGAGAAGAACAGGGCTGCGATCGCCAGCAACTACCTTGCCAACTCCGAGAACAATCTACAGTTGGACCAGTCAACAACCACTACCGGGTCCTGATACGCCTGGATCTGCACACGAGGTGCAGGGAGTAATATGAGTACGCCAACTCGGTAAGTAACCAAAGTAAATAAAGGCTGAGAAGCAGTGACGAGCAATAAAGCATATAAGTTCATATCATGAAATCTCAGTAAAAATACAACAGACTTTTTAAAGCAGAGTTTGAATGAAATCATTTCGTTTAAACTCAGTTTCAGTAAAATCATTTGAAAATATTTTTAAACAGTTCTCAAACAGAGGCTCAGTGCAACAGTGAGCAAAATGATGAAAACATAAACAGCCCCTTGGGCAAAACATCACTCATGAACAGCCCCTCGGGCAAAACGTCTCAGTCACTCGTATACAGCCCCTCGGGCATATCTCATATCACTCATACTCAGGGTACCTGCGCTCACTGGGGGTGTGCAGACTCCGGAGGGGCTCCTTCAGCCCAAGCGCTATAACAAGCCACCTCGTGGCATAAATCAATAAGGCCCTCGGCCTCACTCAATAATGAATCAGTAACAACATGCTGCGGCGTGCAACCCGATCCCATTAATATCCTCAAAAATCAAGCTCTCGGCCTCACTCAGTCTTAAACCTCTCAAGCCACTCGGGCTCCCAGTAAAAAACAGGGTACTCATCCCAAAACAACATTTTATATGCATCCAAACAGAGTTATAAAAACTAAGTTATAAAATCAATAAGTGTAACAAGACTGAGCATAGATTTTCAACCAAAAATAGTGAGAGGATAGTAAGAAAAGGCCCCTAAGGGTCCAAACAGCTCTGGCACAAGGCCCAAATATGGCATTCAGCCCAATTTACAGAAACTCTATCTAAAACACATAAGTATCATATAGTTTCCACCAAATACGCAACTTTATAGTTGCTACGGGACGGACCAAGTCAACAATCCCCAACGGTGCATGCCCACATGCCCGTCACCTAGCATGCGCGTCACCTCAAAATAGTAAAACGATACAAAATCCCGGGTTTCATACCCTCAGGACTACATTTTCAATCGTTACTTACCTCGAACAGGTCAAATCTCTACTCCGTGATGCTCTAGCCCCTCTACTCGGCCTTCAATCGCTCTGAATCTATTCACAACCAGAACAATACCATCAAAATGCGCTAATGGAATGAATGCCACAAGAGAAACTAGCAAATTAGGCACAAATCCTGAAATCCTCTCAAACTCGGCTCCCGGGTCCACGTCTCGTAATCCGACAAAAATAACAAAACTAGAAGCCCTTTCACTCACGAGTCCATACATACAAGATTTATCAAAATCCGACTCCATTTGACCCCTCAAGTCCTCAATCAAACTCTCCAAAATCCCAAGCCCTAACGCTTCATTTTCACCCTTAATCACCACTAATTACGTGATTAAACAACAGGAAATTACCATAAACACGAGTATTAGGGCTCAAATTACTTACCTCAATGAAAACCCCCTTGAATCCCTCTTCAAATTTCTCCCAAAAGTTCCAAAATGGGATGCAAGTGGTGAATAATGACCCAAAATTCGCGAAGGGTTCAATATATACCTTCTGCCTAGGCTTTCCGCACCTACGGTCAAAATAGCGCACCTGTGTTGCCACTTCTGCGCCCAAACATCCACATCTGTGGAAGTCACATAAACTTCTAAAACCGCACCTGCGCCCCAGGTGTCGCACCTGCGGGCCCGCAGATGCGACAAGACACCCGCTTCTGTGACTCCTCTCCTGGCCCTCCATTTCCGCATCTGCGGCTTCCCCACCGCACCTGCGACCTCGCAGCTGCGGTCTCCACTCCGTAGGTGCGGTTATCACAGAACACAGCAGCTTCAGCTGCATTTCCAAGTTCAAACTCTTCGTTAACCATCCGAATTCATCCTGAGATCCTCGGGACCTCAACCAACAATACCAACAAGTCACATAATATCATTCAAACTTCGTCGAACCTTCGAATCGCTCAAAACAATATCAAAACACCAAATCACCCTCGGATTCAAGCTTAAGAACTTCTAAACTTCCAAATTCCGCAAACGACGCAGAAACCTACTAAATTACCTGTGAATGACCTGAAATTTTGCACACACGTCACAAATGACACTACAAACCTACTACAACTTCTGGAATTCCATTCCGACCCTGATATCAAATTTTCCACTGCCGACAAAAATTGCCAAATTATCGATTTCGCCAATTCAAGCCTAATTCTACCACGGATCTCAAAATCACATTCCGGACGCACTCCCAAATCCAAAATCGCTTAACGGAGCTAACCGAACCATAAAAATCCAATTCCAAGATCGTCTACTCATAAGTCAACATCCGGTTGACTTTTCCAACTTAAGATTCTAAATAGGACGCTAAGTGTCTCATTCCACACCAAAACCACTCCGGACTCGAACCAACCAACACGATACGATAGAATACTGATGAGGAACACATAAGGAAGCAAAATAGGGGAAACGGGGTTATAATTCACGAAACGACCGGCCGGGTCGTTACATCCTCCCCCTCTTAAACAAACGTTCGTCCTCGAACGAGTCTAGAAACATACCTGAAGCCTCAAATAGGTGTGGATATCTGATCCGCATCTCTCGCTCGGTCTCTAAAGTAGCCTCCTCCGCCGGGCTGACCTCTCCACTGCAATTTCACTTAAGCTATATCCTTTGATCTCACTTTCGAACCTGCCGCTCCAAAGTAGCTACTGGCTCCACATCATCAGTCAAATCACCATCTAACTGAACCGTGCTGAAATCCAAGACATGAGACAGATCGCCGATATACTTTCGGAGCATAGAAACATGAAATATCGGATGCACGCTCGACAAGCTAGGTGGCAAAGCAAGCTCATAAGCCACCTCCCCAATCCTCCGAAGCACCTCAAAAGGCCCAATGAACCGAGGGCTCAACTTGCCCTTCTTCCCAAATCTCATAATACACTTCATGGGTGAAACTTTTAGTAGAACCTTCTCCCCAAGCACGTAAGACACATCACAAACCCTTCTATCAGCATAACTCTTTTTCTTGACTGTGTTGTACGAAGCCGCTCCTGAAACACTTTCACCTTGTCCAAAGCATCCTGTACCAAGTCTGTACCCAAAAGCCCAGCCTCTCCCGGCTCAAACAAACCTACTGGAGATCTACACCGTCTCCCATATAAAGCCTCATATGGAGCCATCCGAATACTGGACTGATAACTATTGTTATATGCAAACTCCGCGAGTGGTAGAAACTGGTCCCATGAACCCCCAATATCAATGACACAAGCGCGTAACATTTCCACCAATATCTGAATAGTGCGCTCGGATTGTCCGTCCATCTGAGGGTCAAAAGTTATGCTCAACTCAACCTGAGTACCCAACTCTCACTGCACGGCCCTCCAAAACTGCGATCTAAACTGAGTACTTTTATCGGAAATGATAGAAACTGGGATACCATGCAGACAAACAATCTCTCGGATATAAATCTCAGCCAATCGCTCTGAAGTATAGGTAGTACACACAGGAATGAAGTGCATGGACTTGGTCAGCCGGTCCACAATCACCCAAATATCATCGAACTTCCTCAAAGTCCGTGGGAGTCCAACTACGAAATCCATGGTGATCCGCTCCCACTTCCACTCTGGAATATCTATTTGCTGAAGCAAGCCACCCAGTCTCTGATGCTCATATTTCACCTGCTGACAATTGAGACACCGAGCTACAAACCCCACTATATCTTTCTTCGTTCTCCTCCACCAATAGTGTTGTCTCAAATTCTGATACATCTTCGCGACACCCGAGTGGATGGAATACTGCGAACTATAGGCCTCCTCTAGAATCAACTCTTGAAGCCCATCTACATTGGGCACACATATGCTGCCCTGCATCCTCATACCCCATCATCACCAATAGTCACATCTCTGGCATCGCCGTGCTGAACTCTTCCTTGAGGACAAGCAAATGAGGATCATCATACTAGCGCTCTCTGATACGATCAAACAAGGAAGACCGAGAAACCACACAAGCTAGGATCCGACTGGGCTCCGAAATATCAAACCTCACAAACTGATTGGCCAAAGCTAGAACATCAACCGCAAGAGGTCTCTCCCCAATAGGAATAAATGCAAGACTGCCCATACTCACCGCCATCCTACTCAAGGCATCAGCCACCACATTGGCCTTCCCCAGATGATACAAAATAGTAATATCATAGTCCTTTAGCAACTCCAACCATCTCCGCTGCCTCAAATTGAGATCCTTCTATTTGAACAAGTGCTGGAGGCTACGATGATCAATAAACACTCACAAGACACACCATAGAGATAATGCCTCCAAATCTTCAACGCGTAAACAATGGCAGCCAACTCCAAATCATAAACATGGTAGTTCTTCTCATGGGGCTTCAACTGACGAGAAGCATAAGAATTACTCTACTATCCTACATCAACACACACCCGATACCAACCCGAGAAGCATCACAATATACGGTATAAGAACCTGAAGCTGATGGTAAAACTAACACTGGAGTTGTGGTCAAGGCAGTCTTGAGTTGCTGAAAGCTCGCCTCACACTCATCCGACTACCTGAAAGGAGCACCCTTTTGGGTCAATTTGGTCAAGGGTGATGCAATAGATGAAAATCCGTGAACGAACTGACGGTAATAACCCGCTAAACCAAGAAAGCTATGAATCTCTATGGCTGAGGACGGTCTGGGCCAACTCTGAACCGCCTCTATCTTCTTCGCATCAACCTGAATACCCTCACTTGACACCACGTGCCGCAAGAATGCCACTGAACTGAGCCAAAATTCACTCTTGGAGAACTTTGCATAAAGCTTCTCCTCCCTCAACCGCTGCAATACCACTCTCAAATGCTCAGCGTGCTCCTCCTGGCTACGCGAGTACACCAGGATATCATCAATGAATACAATAATAAATGAGTCAAGATAAGGCCGAAACACGTTGTTCATCAAATGCATGAACGCTGCTGGGGCATTGGTCAGTCCAAAAGACATCACAAGGAACTCATAATGACCATATCGGGTCCTGAAAGCTGTCTTAGGATTGTCCGAGTCCCTAATCTTCAACTGGAGATACCCTGACCTGAGATCAATCTAGGAGAGCACTCTCGCTCCTTGAAGCTGGTCAAATAAATCAACAATACGAGGCAAAGGATACTTGTTCTTGATTGTGACTTTGTCCAACTACCATGTAATCAATGCACATTCTCATAGTGCCATCCTTCTTCTTTACAAATAGGACGGGCACACCCCAAGGTGACACACTAGGTCGAATAAACCCCTTATCAAGGAGTTCCTGAAACTGCTCCTTCAATTCCTTTAACTCCACTTGTTCCATACGATACGGTGGAATAGAAATGTGCTGAGTGCTCGGCACCAAATCAATACCGAAGTCAATATCCCTGTCCGGTGGCATGCCCGACAGGTCTGCAGGAAACACATCCGGAAAGCCCCTCACTACCCGAACTGAATTAATTGTAGGAGTCTCTGCATTGACATCCCACACGAAGGCCAAATAAGAAAGAAAACCCTTCCCAACCATCCGCTAGGCCATCAAAAATGAAATCACTCTACTGGGAACATAATCCAACAAACCTGGCCACTTAATCCATGGTACCCCCGGCATATCCAACGTCACCGTCTTGGTGTGACAGTCCAAAATAGCATCACACAGAGACAACCAATCCCATGCCCAATAATACATAAAAAATCAACCATACTAAGCAGCAAAAGGTCTACTCGGGACTCCAAACCCCTAATAGTCACCACACAGACCGATATACGCGGTCCACAACAATAGTATCGCCCACCGGAGTAGATACATGAACAGATGAAACAAGAGACTAGCGGGGCGTATCCAAATAATGAGCAAAATATGACGACACATATGAAAAAGTGGAACCAGGATCAAATAATACAGAGGCATCCCTGTGGCAAACTGAGACAATACTTGTGATCACAACATCTGAAGCAATAGCATCTGGTCTGGCTGGGAGTGCATAGAAACGGGTCTGAACACCACTTGATCGACCTCCTCCTCTATGGAGACCCCTAGCTGACTGTCCTCCACCCCTAGCTGACTGGGCGGGTGGTAAAGTAACTGGTGCTGAAGTCGATGACTGACTCCTCTATTGAGGTAGACCCCCATGACAACAAGGACACTGCCTCCACATATGCCCCAACTCCCCATACTCATAACAACCACCTGGTGCTGGTGACGGGGACTGAAGGGAACCCCTAGCACCGGGATGACTGGTAGAAGAACCTGGTATGGAGGAGCCCTAAACCGATGGAGCACGGGACGAACTCTGGGCTGGGTGGGCACTAAGTGATGAATGGACCTGATGAGAACTGTGAGAACCATGGCCCGATGATGCCCCACGGTGAACTGGGCGAGCCGACTGAGCATGTCTGAATGGACGGCCTCTGCCGTGTTGAAACTGACCCCCATGAGGAGCACCACCAAAGCTACCGGATCCACGAAGCCTCTTGGCCTCCCTCTCCACTCGCTCCTAACGGCGAATCGACTCTATGTCCCGAGCAATGTCAACAACCTCCTCAAAAGAAGCACCAGACACCCTCCCTCTAGTCATATGAATCTGTAGCTGATAAGTGAGGCCATCAACGAGCCTCCTGATCCTCTCCCCGTCTGTGGGAACCAACCAGATAACATGACGGGCTAACACAGAGAACCTCATCTCATACTGCGTCACAGTCATATCATCTTGACGCAACTGCTCGAACTGCCTGTGCAGCTCCTCTTTGCGGGACTGCGGCACATACTTCTCCAGAAAGAGAACAGAGAACCGCTACCATGTAAGGGGCGCTGCACTAACAGGCTTACGCATCTCATGAGCCTCCCACCAAGTAAAGGAAGCTCCAGAAAACTGAAAGGTAGTAAACAAGACCCCACTGGTCTCTAGAATACCCGCTGTATGAAGAATCCTCTTACACTTGTCCAAGAAACCATGGGCATCCTCGCCCTCTGTACCACTGAAAGTCGGAGGCTGAAGTCTACCAAACCTCTCCAATCTATGCTGCTCGTAATCAGGCATGACTGGTACCACATAATCCTGAGAAGGTGCAACCGGCTGGGCTGGATGTGCCCTCGGTGTTTGAAGCCCTGAACAACCTTCTCGGGTGTACGGGCTGTGGGAGTCTGAGTGCTTCCCCCAGCCTGGGAAGTAGTTGCTGTAGTAGAAACAGCAACCGCCTGAGTAAGACTGGTGCACACAGTCAAAATCTGAGCTAAGGTCTCCTGAAGACCCGGGATAACAATAGGCACAGCTGGTGCCTGGGCTGGTCCCGCCGGAGCATCCACAACTGGGACCTGATCATGAACTGGGGCGACTGGTGGATCTGTAGGTGCCGCCCTTGCTGCTGCACGGGCTACACCCCTGCCCCTACCACGGCCTCGACCGCGACCTCGGCCCCTGGCGGCACCATCTGGTGGTACTTGTGGCCATCCGTCCTGACCGGTAGCACGTGCCTTCACCATCTGTGAGAGAATAGAATGACAGAAGCTTGGTTACCAGAATCAACGGATTCGCACGACAAGAATTGAAGAATGTGATGTTTTCCTAAAGGTTCTACAACCTCTCAAAGATAAGTACACACGTCTCCGTACTGATCCGCAAGACTACTAAACCCGCTCATGACTCGTGAGACCTATGTAACCTAGGCTCTAATACCAACTTGTCATGACCCAAACTATCATGTCGTGATGGCGCCTATCATGGTACTAGGCAAGCCGACTCTTTACCAAAAACAACCATATATTTCAATTTAAAGATAACTTCAAGCTATTTAATAAGAAAACTTCATAAAGAAAATCTGAATAATGAAAGTGCGGAAAGAAAATCCCGACATCGGGGTGTCACTAGTCATGAGCATCTACTAAAAATCTGTCCGAAGATACTGAGACTATCATAGTCTGGAAATGTAACTACAAAATAAACTATAGGAAGATAGGAGGGAGAAGAACAGGGCTGGGATTGCCAGCAACTACCTTGCCAACTCCGAGAAGAATCTACAGTGGACTAGTCAACAGCCGCTACCGGGTTCTGATACGCCTGGATCTGCACACAAAGTGCAAGGAGAAATGTGAGTATATCAACTCAGTATGTAAGCAAAGTAAATAAAGGCAGAGAAGCAGTGATGAGCAAAGTAAAAATACAGCACACTTTTTAAACCAGAGTTTGAATCAAATCATTTCGTTTAACCTCAGTTTCAACAAAATAATCATTTGAAGATATTTTTCAACAGTGAGCAAAATGATGGACACTTAAACAGCCCCTCGGGCAAACCTCTCAATCACTTGTATACAGCCCCTCGGGCATATCTCATATCACTCACACTCAGGGTACCCGCACTCACTAGGGGTGTGCAGACTCCGGAGGGGCTCCTTCAGCCCAAGCGCTATAACAAGCCACCTCGTGGCATAAATCAATCAGGGACTTGACCTCACTCAATTATGAATTAGTAATAACATGCTATGGCGTGCAGCCCGATCCCATAAATATCCTCACAAATCAGGCTCTCGGCCTCACTCAGTCATAAATCTCTCAAGCCACTCGGGCTCTCAGTAAAAAATAGGGTACTCAGCCTAAAACAACATTTTATATGCATCAAAACAGAGTAATAAAGATTGAGTTATAAAATCAATAAGTGTAAAAAGACTGAGTATAGATTTTCAACCAAAAACAGTGAGAGGATAGTAAGAAAAGGCCCCTAAGGGTCCAAATAGCTCTGGCTCAAGGCCCAAATATGGCATTCAGCCCAATCTACAGAAACTCTATCTTAAACACATAAGTATCATATAGTTTCCACCAAATACGCAACTTTATAGTTGCTACGGGACGGACCAAGTCACAATCCCAATGGTGCACGGCCACACGCCCGTCACCTAGCATGCGCGTCACCTCAAAATAGTAAAACGATATAAAATCTCGGGTTTCATACCCTCAGGACTAGATTTAAAATCGTTACTTACCTCGAACCGGTCAAGTCTCTACTCCACGATGCTCTTGCCCCTCGACTCGTCCTCCAATCGCTCTGAATCTATTCACAACCAGAACAATACCATCAAAATGTGCTAATGGAATGAATTCCACAAGAGAAACTAGCAAATTAGGCACAAATCTCGAAATCCTCTCAAACCCGGCCCCCGGGCCCACGTCTCGTAATCCGACAAAAGTCATAAAATTAGAAAGCCCTTTCACTCACGAGTCCATACATATAAGATTTATCAAAATCCGACTCCATTTGACCCCTCAAATCCTCATTCAAACTCTCCAAAATCCCACCCTAACCCTTCATTTTCACCCTTAATCCCCACTAATTACATGATTAAAAAACGGAAAATTACCATAAACACTAGTATTAGGGCTCAAATTACTTACCTCAATGAAAACCCCCTTGAATCCCTCTTCAAATTGCTCCCAAAAGCTCCAAAACTAGATAAAAATGGTGAATAATGACCCAAAATTCGCGAAGGGTTCAATATATACAAGATACCCGCTTCTGCGACTCCTCTCCTGGTCCTCCATTTACGTATCTACGGCTTCCCCACCGCACCTGCGACCTCGCACATGTGGTCTCCGCTCCGCAGGTGCGGTTATCACAGAACACAGTAGCTTCAGCTGCATTTCCAAGTTCAAACTCTCTGTTAACCATCCGAATTCATTCCGAGATCCTCGGTACCTCAACCAACAATACCAACAAGTCACATAACACCATTTAAACTTAGTTGAACTTTCAAACCGCTCAAAACAACATCAAAACACCAAATCACCCTCGGATTCAAGCTTAAGAAATTCTAAACTTCCAAATCCCGCAAACGACGCTGAAACCTACTAAATCACCTCCGAATGCCCTGAAAATTTTGCACACACGTAAAAAATGACACTACGAACCTACTCCAACTTCCGGAATTCCATTCCGACCATGATATCAAATCTTTCACTGCCGGCCAAAATCGCCAAATTTTCGATTTTGCCAATTCAAGCCTAATTCTACCACGGACCTCTAAATCACATTCCTAACGCGCTCCCAAGTCCAAAATTACCTAACAGAGCTAACCGAACCATAAAAATCCAATTCCGAGATCGTTTACTCATAAGTCAACATTTGGTTGACTTTTCCAAATTAAGCTTCTAAATAGGAGAGTAAGTGTCTCATTCCACATCGAAACCACTCCGGACCCGAACCAACCAACACGATGCGATGGAATACAGCGGAGGAATAGACAAGGAAGCAGAAATGGGGGTAACAGGGCTATAATTCACGAAATTACCAGTCGGGTCGTACACTTTCGCCGCTTAGATTTGTCTCTATTAATCCCTAATATCGTATTGTTGCTCGTGATATTCGTAACATGAGATCTTAATTTATCACAATTGAATGATCACTACAAGAAACTGGACTTATTGTGGCGACATATTGTGGCGACCCATTTGGTTGCAGCAAAAGTTAGAGTTTTAGCGGCGACTTTAAATGTTGCTACAAAATGACAATATTTAGTAGCGACTTTATTTAGTTGCCTCTGATATCTGCAACTAAAGGCTAAAATATTTTATTCCCGCGAGAACAAAATTTTGGCTCCACGAATTTTGTGGCGACTTTAAAAATGTCGCCGCTAATTGTATATTGGAGCGACAGGGTCGCTGCTATACTTAGTTATTTTATTTTTAAAAGAAACAAAGAAACTAGAGGCGCATAACACTAAAAGATCTGAAGGCCTAAACAAAGAAATTAGTGCCCCTCTCATCAGCTGCTCAAAATCCCTCTCTGCTCAAAATCTCTCTCTACTCAAAATCCCCCTCTGCTCAAAATCCCTAAAATCAGAAAATGTGAATCTTATATAGATAGCTCCATTTCTCAACTCCTAATTAAAGGAAGATGTTGGCTGCTCCGTTTCTCTGCATCTAGTTACTGACCCAAAAGCTCAAATCATGTATGTGTTCAAATCCCTAATACTTTCATTTTTCATTTGGGTTATACGAAAGTTTGTTGGGTTTTCATAGGATTTTCCAAATACAACAAGAATGAAGGGAAAATTTTACATTTGGGGTTCTTTATAAAGATTCTAGAAGGAAAATTTTTTAACATGCATCTAGCAATAATTATTATCTTAATGTTTTTACATTTGTATTCTCATATTTCATCTCAAATTTATTTGACCCATTTGAATATTTACAGGAATTCGTACAGATTGTGTCATCTAAGTGTTGTTATTTGCTGGTTCTAAGTCTTGACCGAACTCTCAGCTATATATTTTTCTGGTAAGTAAAAGTTTTTTCTTGAAAGACCCTTTGGTGTTGTTACTGCGATTATATGTTTGGTATTTCATTCTTTCTCTATTCTTATGTGGTTATATCTTTTTCCCGCATAAATTTGGCAACTTTCTAGTCCGAGAAATCTTTGAGACGAGAAATTGGGTTCTCTCCTGCTACTTTCAAGCTCCACTTTTACTCTATTCAAGGTAACCTCATAACTCGAAGTTAGTTTTATGATCTATTTTATCACTATGGTTTGAGTTTGAGCCTGTGTTGTGCTGATTTAGGTTTTAAGAATTTTGACTTGAGGTTTTAGATGGGGTATTTTAGTTTTAGATGGGGTATTTTTGGATGGAGTAATATTTGTTCTAATTACACATTGCCTGATTGGTTTTGGAAAACTTTTTCTATGGACTGGTTTAGCCGACATGTAGTAGAAAATTTGTCTAAAATTTTCTTATTGTTAGTTTGTTTAACATTTTACAGCTAGATCACATTTGTATGTAACATGCTTCACATTTTTGTACTATTATCTGATTTGCTTAGTTGACACAGTGCGTTCACAGAAATTCCATGTCGATTCTAAATTTTTAGGTTCACGTTGATTGAAGAAATTCAAGATAATCTCATATTCTAGACCTTAGTCTTATTGGTTTTTTTGTTTCTATTTCGCACGGTACCTGTTATTGTATAGTTTTGGGTGTTTATCAGTTTGATGTTAGGAGTTTGAAAGCATAGCAGAGTCGATCAGTATGATGGAAGTGGATACAAAAATGAAAAGGCTGATAAGGTATTTACTTGAATATTGAATATAATGTTACATTTATTGTCAGGATAAATTTGAAGTTTGCAGCGGGTTGCGAGAGCATAGGTTTCAAGCCTTTGTAATTAGCACTATGCAAAGGCTTTTTAGAGCATGTAAAGCTCGAATCAGCATTCTGTACTCCAAGTGCATTACTAATGAAGAAAGATTGACTCATCGATCTGAAGATGTTGAGCTTGAGGACTGGAAATACCTAATACAATATTTTGGAAGTCCGGAATTTAAGGTATTAACTTAATACCTGAAGATTGTCTCTTTGAATGATGATTTATTAATCTGTTTACTTACAGGTTATAAGTGAGAGGAACAAAAGAAATAGAGAAAAGCGAATAACTAAGCATACTTGTGGTACAAAGTCTTTTGCAGAAGTAGAGGAATCTACGCTAAAAATATATTTAGTCCCTTACTATCACATATGCTTCTTTGTTATTTACATATTTTTATATTTGCTTATATATATTTTTTCCGTAACTGCATTGCAGAGAAATCCTATTACTGGAGAATTGGACACACCAGATAAAGTTTGGGAGATCCAACATACATGCAAGGATGATAGAGGCGAACTGGTGTGGTTGGATTCACAATCCCAACAAATTCATGTAATTATCTAAAAACACTTATAAAGTTCTCTGTTTCTGTAAGTTCCATTTAATATGTTTTATTATGTTTTGATTTAAATGATTATGCATAAATGCAGGGTCAACTCCAGGAAGTTGTCGCTCAGCAACAATCTGAGGAGATCGAGCATCCCATGACTAGAGATGAGATTTTATCCTCCGTTGTTGGTGAGAGAATATGCTATGTTCGTGGAAAAGGATACGGAAAGAAGCCTCCTAAAAAGAGTAACATTCAGCAGGCAAACATTGAGGCCAGCGTGTCTTCTGCTATTGATATTGTACGTCAAAAGATGCAAGCTGAGATGGATAGGAAGTTGCACGAAGAACGTGAACAAATGGCTGCTGAGTTGCGAAGAAATATGGAAATTGAGTTAGAAAGAAAGTTGGCAGAGGAGCGTCAACACACAAATGCAAAAGCAGACAAGAGGATCTCTCTAGAAGTGGAGAAGAAGATGCAGGAACAATTTGCTAGTTTCTTGACCTGAATGCAACAACAACAGGTACTTGCTCCACTCCTTCTTAACAATTCTTCTTCCTCCTCGGCATTTCTTCTTCCTTCCTTCTATAGTGACTTCATGTTTAGGGGTTTAGTAATGTGTTGGTATCTCTGGTTTTAGTAATGTGTTGGTTCTATTTCAACAGAAACGTTGGTTTTAGTACGTAATGTGTTAGTATCTCTGGTTTTAGTAATGTGTTGGTTCTATTTGACATGTGTGATCTGATGTTGAGAACGACAGTTACTCATTGATTGAGTATTTTTTTTTTGTATAGTTTGTTCTGAGGCTACATGGGGTTGAGGAACCTGGTTTGTCTGGAATGACGAGACTACGAGGATTAAGATATTTTACTTAAGAGTATTATAAACAAGTTCCTCAAGGATTAGTTGAGTATTCTTCCTTGTTGAGTATTATAAACTCTCTGTACTTCTTGTTGAGACCTATGTGAATCCATTTAGTCAATATCTTCCATTTGAATATTCTGATTTCATTTTCTTCTTTTGATTTCATTGTCTTCCAATCTACGCTATGTTAGCGTGAATTTTGGATGATTCAAGGTTAGAAAGCAATTGTGCAATTTGCATATTTCAATCGGTGTCTTGGTCACATTCTGATGCATGGTGATAGATCAGTACACATCTGTGGACTTCCATATTTTGCCACTGTAAGGTCAGACTGCAGTTCAAGTTGAGGTTAATATTTTTAGGAAATCTGGATAGCTGACTCTATTATGAACGAAGTCCTACAAATAGAACCATATCGCAACTTCTGGCTTTCCTTTGACATAGATTGAAAATTCTAATAAGTTCTTAAAATTTTTATAGTAGTTGTATATAACAAATCTCATTATGTTCCTTATATATGTTACTTTTGTCTAGCTGGGACAAGGCACTTAAACAGTGGTACCGTTCAAGGATGGTGTCGGGCAACGAGCAGTTACAAGGCACTTAATATTTTGTCGTATTTGGGAAATTTATATGCGTACAATTACATTGCACAATGAAGTATCAGGTAGTATATATGTAATTGACTTTTTAGTAATGACAATATTTATAATATTCGGCTTGAGAAATTCTTTTGGTGTTTGTCAAGCATTATTGGTTGCTTTAATATTGATAGTTAAATGATATGAATATATCTATATGAATTTTAGAGAAGGTTCCTTCTGGCATGGAAATGTATATAATTTTGATCGTTGTAATTGCTGAGAAAAAAACTTTTAGTGGCGACATAGTTTTGTCAAAAAATTAGTAACTGTTGCGATATATAAGTTGCCACAGAAGGTCAATTTCTTTTGCAGCGACTTTAGTCGCTACAGAAAACATTGTGTCTTTCATGGTTAAAATATTTTTGGGCACTTCAGTCGCTACTAAATGACATTTATATGGCGACATAATCTTTCCACTGAACATATATATTTTTTGTGGCAATTTTTGTCGCTACTAATGGACATTTATAGTGGCGACATAATCTTGCCACTGAACATAAATATATTTTGCGGCGACCATAGTCGCTGCTCAAGGTGAATATATAGTGGCGACCCATCTAATATTTGTTCTTTTGGAACAATTTTTTGTAGCGTTTTTTCCAACCTTTTGTTGCAACTCTGTCGCCACAAAATATGTTATTTTAGTGGCGACTACAAACGTCGCCACAAATAACCTTCAGTTACAGTTTTCCTTGTGGCAATAAAAAAGTCGCCGCTAATACCTTTTAGCAACGACTCCTAGGGATTTTGTGGCGACTTTGTCGCCACAATAAGGGTAATTTCTTGTAGTGGATTTATCCCTTATGACTAATGTTTGATACTTCAATACCACACAAGAGCGGGAGTTATTTGTGTGGTGGTAAATTTTTTCGTGCATAGGATTATCGAAGGACCTGATTCATCTATGAGTTCCTTACACTATAGTTGCGGAATAATAATGCAGAAATTAAAGAACACAAAGATTTTTACGTGAAAAACACCCGGCTTAAAAGGTGAAATAACCATACTACTAGAAATAGGGCCTATGGCAACACTTTTTCTTGCAACGGTTGTGCAACCATTACTATAGACCAGGTATTGCAACGGTTGTAACCGTAGCATAAGGTTCTAGGTGCTTGATAGTAGCCTATATTATGCCATGTAGATGATATTTATGCTCGAAGTTAACCATACTTTATTGATAATTTAAGTGCTAAATGTTAACAAAATGCTCTAATTGAATTTTTTTATGCTTTGCAGGAATTACTCCGAGTTAGGAGGAGGATATAGAGTGTTTTGGAGTCAATTATGTAGATACAAGGCCAATCAAGAAGAGCCCGGATGAAAACGACCAAGAAAAGGTGAAGAAAAACTGGGTAACAGTCCACCGCGACCGCGGTAGGGCCGCGACTGGAACGCGGTGAAAGAAAAGCGGAAAACAGAATGTTTAAAATGACCGCGGTCGTGCCACGGTTGTCCCGCGACCGCGGTTGATCTGGAGAAACCCAAGAAAGTTTAAGGGGTAAAGTGTAAAGCGTGGAAAACTTATCCTAACCCTATATAAACTCAACAAACTCCCCCAAGTCAAGGTTAAGCTTGTTTTTAGACTCAATTGGAGGCAAGAACAAGTGTGAGAAGATCAAGACACCATTAGAGTTTTTCATTCTTCTTCTTGTTATCATTATTTTGTGAATTATGAATGATTTTATGGTTTTATCTTATTTTACCATGAGTAGCTAAACACTTAATCTAGGGTTGATGGAACCAATTGTTAGATGAAGTTTTGACTCAGTTTTGTTATAATCGAGCCGGGTTTATTATAAGATTTTTCAACTATATTTTGTATGGTGATTAATTTAATGGGCCCTTGATTAATTGTGTCTAATTGTCTTGTGTTGCTTGAGAAAGAATACTAGGTTAGATTGTTGTTGAAGAACACCACTTTTGGGTAATTTAAGAGATTCATTACTTTATTTTAAAAATGGGGTTAGAGATAACGAAACTTTGGTGGGATAATCCAGAGCTGCATAAATTATCAGCTAGAGTAGTTCGAGAGAATGCTCTAGTAAATTATCGTAGTGATCGAGAGATAATTGTGGTAAACCATAGCTGATAATCCTTATAGAGTATTACGGCGAGATTATAGCAAAATAGTTAAGAATTAAACTAGCAATTGGTAAAATCAATACCCTAGATCTTTTGACCATTGAATTATCTTTAATTTGGAATATTGTTAGTTTTAATAACAAATCCCAATGTTTATTAATAGGAATCTTGCATCCGGAAATTGATTGAGCTTGTACTAGCATCACTAAGAGTTGTAATCTATAGGTTAGTTCCCTGAGGATTCGACTCCGGACATGTAAACCGGATTATATTTGCAAAGATCGCTTTGTCTTTTGTAAGGCGTTGGGCGTGATCAAATTTTAGCGCCGTCGCCGGGGAACTAACGGTGTAGTTTATTGAAACTTAGAAGTAGTGCTAGAATTATTAGTTTAGATCAATTTTCTACGGCGTTAAATAATTTTTCATTGAAATTCTCACGTTTGAACTCTTGTGTGATTCAGGTGTATGCCTAGAAATTCTTCGAGGACTGGTGAACTGCTTGAAGAACTCTCAGACCCCGAGAAAACATTCAGGGAATTAAACCGTGCCAACAAGAATAACAAACAATCACAACAAACACACCAACTCGCAACTGAAATTGACAACAGGGAAAACATCAATGTGCCAAACGAAGCAGTGGTGGCACCTCTTGTGCCAGAAGCTGCACTTCGTGATTGGGCACAACCAACAGCTGACAACCTGGCCACCGCCATTGTTGTGCCCGAAATACAAGCGGAGACATTCTAGATTACCAACAACATGCTGCATCTTCTGCAGAATAAGGGATTGTTCTCCGGGTCACACATTGAAGACCCTCAACAACACCTGAAAAAAATTTTCTGTCAATTTGTGTGACCCAAAGACTGCCAAATATGACCCCAGAAGCCATCAAGCTGTTACTATTCCCGTTCTCTATGACTGGGGAAGCTCAGACTTGGCTGAATTCGCTCCCAATAAATTCCATTACCACTTAGGAGGAATTAGTCAAGCAGTTCCTGAACAAATTTTACCCACCCAACAAGACTGCAAGACGGAGTGATGAGACATTGTAGTACAAGCAGACGCCCACTGAGACCTTGCAGGAAACTTGGGAAAGATTCAAAGGGATGCTAGTGAAATGTCCCCATCATGGTATTCCAGACCAGATGCTCGGCCAGAGATTCTACATGAGGTTAGCGGACAATTTAAAAGCCAATGTAGATGCTTCAGCTGGGGGTGCATTCCTGAATAAGACATTCATAGAGTGTAAAATCCTTCTTGACAAGATGGCCCAGAATTCAGGGTGGATGACGAGAGGTACAACCCTGTCACCAATAGTGCATTCAGTTCCTCTTGACCCAAATAATTCACATGCAAAGAACATAGCCACACTCATGACTCAGATGAGTATACTAACAAAGAAGATTGATGAGATGGGAACAAAGCAAGTACATATAGTTGACAGAACAAATGGAGGACTGTGTACACCTTGCATTAATCACTCATATGCGTGTTCATGGAGTGGAGAAGGTGACAACCCAGGGTTAAGAGAGGATATGAATTATGTCAACAATATTGGGGGTCAGAGTCAAGGAGGACAACAATGGGCACCAGCACCCAACCAGCAGTACAGACCGAACATGCCACAACTGGGAGGTATGCGGCCCCAAGGCCAAATGGTGCCATATCAGAGACAATAGGGCTATCAACAGCAGCACCAGCAACAATTGACATATCAGCCACCTCATCAACAACAGGACAGCAACATGGTAGAAATCAGGGGTATGTTGCAACAACTCATTGGAACAAATGGTAAGATGCCGAAAAAGTTGGCAGTGCATGACTCATCTATTAAGGGTATTGAAACTCAATTGGGGCAGCTGTCCATGGCCTTAAATAACCGGCCCCAGGGAACATTTCCAGCCGACACGAACATTAACCCCAAGGAGCAGAACTCGAATCAGCTGATGGCAGTAAGTATCCATAATGGGAGAGACTTAGACAGGGAGCAAGAAGTTGCTCAATCCAAACGAGAGACTACACCAGCCACTCTAGTTTCATTAGAGATAGATGAATTTGCAGAACTCACTGAAGTGGTGGTTGAACAGGCTCAGGTTGATAAGGGTATGGCTAAAGAAAGTGAACAAGTTGCAGAATAGGTGGTACCTCTTGTGCCACAAAATTCCAATAATGAACAGCCAACAAGCAATGGACAAAGAGTGATGCCTGCACCATTCCCTCAGAGACTGGCAAAACAAAAGAAAGAAGATCAATATAGGAAATTCATGGAGATGCTTCGTCAAATTCAGTTGAATATCCCTCTGATGGATGCTTTGAGGGAAATGCCAGGCTATGCAAAAATGATGAAGGACCTGATGTCACGGAAAGTTGACTTTTAGGACCTGTCCATAGTAACTCTGACACAGACATGCATCGCGGTAGTGACAAGACCCATGGCTCAAATGATGTCTGATCCAGGTACCTTCACTATTCCGTGTGACTTAGAAGCCAGCATAAACTTGATGCTTTGGCAATATATACAAAATTGGGCATTGGCAGAGCTAGACTGACTTCGATACTGTTGCAACTGGCTGACCGCACGATTAAAAGACCGACGGGGATTCTTGATGATGTGCTGGTACAAGTGGGAAAGTTTTTATTCCCCGCAGACTTTGTTATTCTGGACTGCCGGGTAGATGAGGAGATACCCATCATTTTGGGGAGGCCATTCTTAGCCACTGGGAGAGCATTGATTGATTGTGAACTAGGGATTAAAATGAGTTGAATGATGAAGAAGTAATATTTAACGTTCAAGAATCCATGAAGAGACCTAGTGAATATGCAAATTGCTCACTAGTGGAAGCTGTGGATGTAATCCTGTATGAAGACGATGAGACCCTTAACGCCAAAGATCCATTGGGAGCTTGCTTGACAAATTTAGAGGAGATGGATGGTGAAGGGTTGGCAGAGTGGTTCATGGCACTCGAAGGCCAAGGATTCTGGAAGAGGGAACCTGAGTTCGAGCCCTTGATTTAGAAAAGAGAGCTATACCACCTGCAAAACCATCAATAGAGGAACCACCACAGCTGGAGCTGAAACCGCTTCTATCCCACCTCAGGTATGCTTTCTTGGGTCACAATTCTACTTTGCCTGTTATTATATCATCTGGTTTGCTAGCTGTGCAGGTAGAACAATTACTGCAGGTGTTGCAGGAATACAGAACTGCCATTGGTTGGACCATGGCGGACATAAAGGGTATCAGCTCGGCCTTCTGCATGCACAAGATTCATCTGGAAGAAGGGCACAAACCTTCCAGGGAACATCAACGATGGCTGAACCCGAATATGAAAGAGGTAGTGAAAAAGGAGGTAATCAAGTGGCTGGACGCGGGCATAATCTTTCCCATCTCTGATAGCAATTGGGTAAGCCCCATCTAATGTGTACCGAAAAAAGGTAGAATGACAGTTGTACAAAATGAGAAGAACGAGTTGATCTCAACTCGTACAGTCACAGGGTGGCGGATTTGCATGGATTACAGGAAATTAAACGCAGCCACCTGAAAGGACCATTTCCCCTTGCCCTTCATTGACCAGATGTTGGACAGGTTAGCTGGGCGATCCCATTTTTTTTCTTGGATGGATACTCGGGGTACAATCAGATCTCAATAGCCCCGGAAGATAGAGAGAAAATGTCCTTCACATGTTCGTATGGCATCTTTGCCTTTCGGAGGATGCCCTTTGGACTTTGCAATGCACCGACCACATTCCAGCAGTGTATGTTAGCCATTTTAACCGACATGGTCGAAGACATTATGGAGGTGTTTATGGTTGATTTCTCCGTGGTAGGGGATTCATTCGAAGATTGTCTTCACAACCTTAAAAGAGTGCTCAAACGATGTGTGGAGACAAATTTGGTGCTGAACTGGGAGAAGTGTCATTTTATGGTACAAGAAGGCATAGTGTTGGGGCATCGAGTGTCCATATACCACAAGTCTTGACCTTTCCGATGAAAACACAGTTTCTAACCACACATGCAACTTTAAGATACCCGATTGTTCCCTGTGGACTCTTGAACACATTGGAACCGTTTTCGAAATTCATTCACTCTTATTCAAACTGCAATTTACCTGAATTAACGAACAGAACCACTCGTGCCTTATTGGCACTCCGATACCGCAAAATGAGATCCTCATCCCAATACAACCAAGCAACTTCCTGCTCTATGCACCGAGCATTCTTTACCAACAACAACTCTAGACATTCCGTGATTCTCATACCCTATGGAACATAATATAACCTTTGTCAATTTTTTTCCAAAACTAGTCACCGCATGCTCCAACTGAAGCCAACATAGCACACGACCGTAAAATTAGCTAATTAATAGCAAACTCCCCAACTTGGCTCGAAGCCATATATCAAGACACACTCNGGTAAAAACTTACCCGGCCACGTGGAGCTCGGTAAAACCCAACTGATCAGTGGTTGCACAATAGGTGCCGTACCCGGCCGACTATAGCGCGGCTCGGTAGAGTAAAATAGATACATATATATAATGCATGCTCGACTCATGGACTCACGTTCTAAACCTTTCGGAGTGACGTAAGGTCGGTATCCTCTGTACACGTTATTAGGACTAACTCTTCACCATGAACCTTATAAGAATTAGGAAGTACCAATAACATTGATAACATAAGAATAAGAGAAGCAACATCAACATCAATCGTTCCATAAGAGGGGAAACAATGTACGTACTGCTAGCTTCTAAGAGTAGAGTATCTTTGGAAGCTCGTTCATTACATTATGTACAATCGGAGTCGTGCAAAGGAAGGAAAGGGATAGCCTCACATACCTTGTATATACTGCCCCAATCTCAAGCTATGAAATTTTCACGACTCCTTAGTCTACAATAAGAGAAACGATACTATAGTTACCATTCAAGCGTCATAACTATTTTGTATCGACCACAACCTATTTTACGATGAAACGGACAGCACCTCCCCTATATATATGACTTCACACGATTCCAAACAATCACCAAACAGCCCAAACAACATCAATAATAATCATATTGAGCCTCCCAAAACAGTCCACGCACAACCAAATCACTTCATACATACGACGGCCACCGTAGTCGTGTCAAACGACCCGGAAATGTTACGAAGAACTACCAGCCAAAAACCCTAAATCTATATGGTGTTTCTCCACACCCTTCCTCCTCCAAAACTCCACAAAACAGTAGTAAAACACGCAGCCCAACAACAACACAAAACAGTCCACAAAACAGTCCGCTACAAGTGAATAACTCGAACTCACGGCTTCCGATCACCGTCCCGTGAGCTCTTACATGTATAGAACGAATTACCATGAATTGACAGCAGAATAAATGTATGAAAGATAGCAGTAAACTCACCTTAATTGTTGGATAACTCAGCCCTTATCTTGGTTCTTCAAACTCTAGGGTTTACCCCCAATTTGAACTTGAAAGAGAGGGAAAATCAATTAGGGTTTGTGGATAATTTTTGGGAGGAAGTTTGCAGGGGTTTAGGTCTGGTTATTTGTGAAATATAATGAGGGATATATTGTAGAAGATAAGTCTTTTAATGGGCTCTTTGTCTGACCCGAAATTGCCTCTTTTTGAGCTATCATTTAACCAAGTAGGTGACCCACCTACTTGTCACCTAGCAGCATGTGCAGTCTCGCAAAAATGTCTATATCTCTCTACTCCAATGTCTTATTGATAAAAGGTTTAATGCGTTGGAAACTAGACTCATAGATCTTCAATTTGGTGGGTAGATCACCCCGTAATTCCAAGTATATTGGGAGAAAAGCTTAATAACATTTGACCTAAAGTTTAAGTAAAACTATGAACTTAAGTTGCAACAACTCTTGTCGACTTTTGTTTCATAACTCGTTTGACTTCAAGACTATGATACGGATATTTTATGATTCATATACCTTAAAATACGACCTCTTGAGAGTATTAAGCACCCCTAGGTTTACCCAAAAATACGGCTAACAACATCCTTGATTCGTTTAACTTCTAATACTTGTTAACCACGCTTATACACCTTTGTATCATTTATGACCAATAGGATTAATCTCTTATCATCTCAAAGATAATCTCTTCATGGATTTACGTCGACGACCTTATGGCATGAACTAACGTATGTGAATATGGGTTGTAACAAAATGACTCTCGAGAATGGTTTTAATGTGTTCAAGATTCTACATGTAACAATCAGGTGTCTTAAGGTTGTGTATGTGGTTAGAGACTGTGTTTTCATTGGAAAAGGGTCAAGACTTGTGGTAATTTTATGTTAATTATGGGATTCTATGTATCAGTATCTGGAAAGTAAAGGTAACGGATTTAGATCGCAGGAAGTTCTTCAGAGTAAAGTATTTTGGAATGTGCTGTTTCTGGGAATATTTGAGAGAGGATTCAGTGGCTTATGGGTCTTAGACAGTGTGGTCTTGTGCTTGGGTCTCGTGTAGTGAGCCAAGAGATCATGAGGTACGGGGCTTATTATTGCGCTTGGGCCGTAAGGGGCCCCTCCCGAAGTTTGCACACCCCAGTGAGCGCCGTCGACGTTAAATAAATGGAGCAGGATGCACGGCCGCAGCGGGGTACTGGAGGTACCGGTTTATGTGTTGCATTGCATATTTAATTGTCATTTATTCTTCATCTGTTGTGGCGTTATTATAATGGTCTCAGATGGTTATTGTATTTATAGCTTTACCTTGTGTTATTTAGGATTTCTTATCCTCAAACTTTATTTATATTTATTACTTTCTGGGTTGGAAGTACTCACAATACTCCCTGCACATTGTGTACAGTTTCAGGTACACCACAGGGTGAGTGAGGACTTGTTGGCAGCGTTTATCCGGGAGTATCGAGGTAGCTGCATGGCGTTCGCAGCCTTGATCTCTCCCATCTATCTTTATCCATTTATTCGTATTTTCTTTCCTAGACAGACTTATGATTAGGTGAATATTTTGTATTAGAGGCCCATGTTCGTGACACCAGATCTGTGGGCTATTTAGTATTTTATTTTGGGGTTTTCGGATGTTAGAAATTTTTTTTCCAGAGATTCCGCATTTAAATTATTATTTTTACTTGTGAATATTTATTTATCCATCTAGGTTATTTGGTTAAGGTTGTGTAAATGGTCAGGCTTGCCTAGCAGTGTGTTGGGCGCCATCACGACCGGGGTTTGGGTCGTGACAAGAAAATTATGAACCCAATTTACTATGCAAGAAGGACGCTTAGCGGTGCACAACTGAACTACACGGTCACGAAAAAAGAAATGCTCGCTGTAGTGTTTGCCTTCGACAAATTCAGGTCATACCTTATTGGCTCGAAAGTTATTGTTTACACTGATCATGCAGCCATTAGGTACTTGATAGAAAAGAAGGAGTCAGAGCCCCGCTTTATCCGCTAGGTTCTGTTGCTACAAGAATTTGACCTGGAGATTCATGATCGAAAGGGGACAGACAACCAAGTAGCAGACCACCTCTCGAGGTTGGAATGGTAGAAAAGAGAACGGAAGTTTAAGATATCATTGAGACATTCCCGGATGAGCAATTACTTGTTGTGACAATGGAGGAGGCACCATGGTATGCTGATATTGCTAATTACTTAGCATGTGGTATTGTACCTCATGATCTCTCCTCAATTCAAAAGAAGAAATTTTTCCGTGATTGTCGTGCGTATTATTGAGATAAACCCCTATTGTTGAAAATATGTGTTGATAACATGATCAGGCGGTGTATCCCCGAGCAAGAACAACCCTCTGTTTTGTAGGCTTGCCATGCTACGCCATATGGTGGACACTTTGGAGGAATTCGGGCAGCAGCAAAGGTGCCGGAATCAGGCCTGTATTGGCCTACATTGTTCAAGGATACCCATGCTTGGGTCAAAGGCTGTGATGAATGTCAAAGGACGGACAACATGTCCCATCTTCATGAGATGACAATGACCACAATCCAAGAGGTGGAAGTGTTTGACATGTGGGGGATCGACTTCATGGGGCCTTTCGTCAACTCATACGGTAACAAGTATATACTAGTTGCCATTGACTATGTCTCCAAGTGGGTCGAAGCAATTGCTCTCCCAACCAATGATGCGAAAGGGGTGACCAGTTTCCTCAAGAAAAACATCTTCACACGTTTAGGCACCCCCCGAGCCATAATCAATGATGGTGGCTCTCATTTTTGCAATAGAGCGTTTGCACGCTTGTTGGAGAAGTATGGAGTTCGCCACAAGGTAGCCTCACCACACCACCCATAAACAAGCGGGCAGGTGGAAGCGTCCAATAGGGAAATCAAAAGTGTCCTCTAAAAAACAGTGAATGCAACAAGAACTGATTGGGCAAGGAAGCTGGATGATGCATTGTGGGCATACCGCACAGCCTTCAAAACTCCAATTGGTATGTCACCATACAAGTTGGTATTTGGAAAGGCATGCCACCTTCCGATTAAGCTCGAACACAAAGCACTGTGGGCATTGCGGCAGCTGAACTTAAACCTGGAGACAGCAGGCACCAACAGAGTTAATGGGTTGCATGAGCTTGAGGAATTCCGATTCCAGGCATTCCAGAGTGCTAGACTATATAAAGAAAGGATGAAATTGATGCATGACAAGCACATCTTGGATCGGAACTTCAAACTCGGAGAATTAGTGCTGCTATATAACTCAAGATTGAGGTTTTTCCCGGGTAAGTTGAAGTCCCGATGGTCAGGACCGTTCAGAGTGGTGCAAATGTTCCCAAGTGGAGCCGTGGAGATCGAAGCTGAAGATGGGACGGACAAATTCACAGTGAATGGGCAGAGGCTGAAATATTACCTTGGAATGACTGAAGAAAAAGGGTACAGCGTGGCGATAACGTTGGAGGAGCCTCAATACACAAATGAGGAGTGATGATATGAGTCTGCGTCGTGCCGCGACGTCAAATCAGGCGCTGCGTGGGAGGTAACCCATATTTTATTTTGTTTCTTTTTTTTTTGTTTTTTGTTTTGATGTTGTACTTGATGTGTATGAAACTAATCCTTTTATTAGTGAACAGGCTAGATTGGTGCATATTGGGAGAAGTCGGGGTCAAGAACCAACCCCGGAAAGGTAAAAAAATGAGAAAAACAAAAAATTCTCAGAAGCCCGTGACCGCGACCGCGGCCCGGGCGCGGTAAATCACGAGTATTCTGTTTCATCGTTCTTCTTTCACCGCGATCGCGACCATTCTGCCACCCAGGTAAGTTGTAATTATTTTTTTTAATTATTTTCTTTTCTTTTTCTCTTCTAAACCCACTAAAAATAAAAACTACCCCCCCCCCCCCC
>NW_017671693.1:226580-262199 GCF_001879085.1 Nicotiana attenuata
CCTTCCCCAACTCCTCTTCTCACTCTAACTACCCCCCTCCCCCCACCGCATCCCCCACTCCTCTTCTTACTCTAAATCCCTAACCCCACAAACTCAATTCTCTCTCCCACACACACACACACTTCTGACTCTCTCCTCCCCAACCTCCATTACACTCCAACTCTACAAGAATCAGGTATGTCATGATTTTCTTCTCTCCTCTTCTCCCCTTCTATTTTGCAATTTTAATGTTTGAGTTGTTGTAGTATCTATAGTTAGATTTTTAGTTTTCTTCTCTTCTTTTTAGTGGGCAATGTGTATAATGTAGTAGAGAAGGTCATGGTGTTGTCGTGTGAAGTTAATGGTGGTGGGGTGGAGTTGTGAAGTGATTGTGGTCGATTTGGGGGGAGAGTTTATACTTCCATGTGATAGGTGTGTTAAATCATAGTTCCATGCACACCAGGTGCTTGTGAAATTGCCCCAATGGAGCTGTAATGGCTAATGTGACCATGGTGGTGGTGAAATCTGAGTAACCACCCAGGGTTCACACAACTTGCACCCTCACTAATAGTAGCCTTTGTTTTGTCAGGTACAATCCACCAGTCAAGGAAAAGACGTGCAACAGGTTCCTCCGCTAGTGGACCAGGAGGTTCATCCAGAGCTCGAGCTCAGGCTAGTTTGGACTAGTTTGAACGCACTCGGTTTGTCTCCAAAGCGGCTCAAGATAGGTTTAATGCAAAGTCATCCAAGAAGTTGTTGCCTGAAGTACACATTGATAGGCATGCCTAGACAGTTGAATGCCCAAGTATCTATGAAGAATTGAGGAGGCGTCAGCTGGACATCTTCTTTAATGAACCGGAAGAGGGCAATGTACTGATGGTCAGGGAATTTTACGCGAATTGCCCAGAACATGTTGATAGGGTTGTCACGGTACGAAACACCCCAGTGAATACGTCTCTTGAGGACATCCGCCGAGTGTACAAGTTGCCGGTATTCACTGGAGAGACGGATTATTACCAAGATTGTCAACGCCCACCTGTCTGGTAGCAACCAATTGTTGAAACAATCTGTGTGGCTGGCCGGGATCCAATATGGATAAAGTAGAGAATTACCCTAAACTCCCAATCTCTCACTTGGGAAGCTAAGTGTTGGCTAACAATCATCAACAGTCGTTTGCTGCCATCCAGCAACACTACAAATGTTAATGGGCCAAGAGCAGCGACGATTTATTGTTTTATGACCCAACACGATTTTGATGTGGCCCGGCTCATTCAGGATGAAATGTTCATTCGCTCCCCGAAAATACTCAAAGGGTTCTACTTCCCTTCCCTGGTCACCAAGATGTGTCGTGCTTCATGAGTTCCTGAAAATCCCATAGTAGATGAGAAAGTGCCATTAAAAGCCCCATTCTAGGCTAGCAAAATCACAGTTGGGAAAGAGCAGGCTGTGGCAGATGATGATGATACCGACGATGAGGATGAGGGAGCTATGCATGCTGCCGCCCCACCGATGCAGATTGTTGATGAGGCGGGCCCATCACAGGCCCGCTGGAGTACCCGGATGACAGCTTTGGAATAGGAGATGGCTGGCCTACGCACGTCAGTCAATGACCTGAATGCTAGAGTTGACACTTTGGCCACTCAAAAGGACAGGTCAGAGAAAAAGATCATGGGCTGGCTCCGGGAGTTAGGACGAGCGTGTCACCTTGATCCTGGCACCTTCTATGATCAGGACTGAGCACCAGGGAAGTCCCCTTACCTTACTCTGCTTTAATTTCTTTAACATGAGGACATGCCAAATCTTTAAGTGTGGGGTGGGGGAAGGTTGTTGTTGTTGTTGTTGTACAATTGTATAAATTTGTTTGGTGTTTTTGGTTGCTGTTAATTAACTTCGACTTGGCCCTAAGACGGACACCTCTCGACGGGTCTCTTGAGGGACTTAAGTCGAACACTAAAAAAAGAAAAAGATTTTCCTCTGTTAGGTAGTGTATCAACTCCCCCTTGGTTTTTCTTTAAACCGCGGTTATTTTCCAAGGGTTTCTATTTGAAGCGGGTGTAGTTAGTTTTTTTTCTTTTTGTTAGTTTAGGAATTTTTGGTCAAGGAAAGACTAGAAATAGGATCCCTTGACTCCATGGTACCTTGAATAGAGATTGTTTTAGTGTGACACTTAGGATCATTAGTTGACTCTAGCAATAAAGCCTTAAATTGTGTGTTCTTGAGTTGGCTTAAGCAACTTGAGCAGAGTGTCTGATGGTCCTAACTGAATTGAGTCATGTGCCATGTGTGAGTGAGGCTTTGTGTATTCTATGCTAACACTCAATGCCTAGAACTTTCCCTATGTGTGTACGAAGCGAAATGGTAGTCTTAATTGGTCTGGAAAGTGATATAGGCATTTTCTTGTTGAACCTATCTATCTATGTTTTCGCCCACCTGATTGAGTATATCCTAGTTAACCCTTTTGAGCCTGCAATCATGTTTCTTTGGCGACCACATTACAAGCCTTACCCAAGTTGTGAATTGTCTATCTTTTTGAACCTTATCACCTCTTAGAAGCACTTGATTGTAATGAATATCGAAAAGCTAAAGTGTGGGGTGGCTGGTTGGGCTTTCGAGTGGAACCAAGAAGACATAAAAACAAAAGGGGTGCATTGTGTGATAAACAGTATTAGAAGCCGCCAGAATCTGAAAAAAAAAAAGAAAAAAAGAAAAAAGAGAAGAGACTGAGCTGGATAATTTTTACAAGAATAAGTCTCAAAATGGTGGTGGTCTTTAAAAGAGAAAGTGTGCTTAAAGACATAGGGGTTTAACTAGATGATGTTAAGGTGGAATGAAGGTTTGATAAAGGTATGGGCTTGAAAGTGGAAAGTGTATTGAGTGCTTAGAGAGGTGTAGTCACTATACCCATATGTATCCTACCTGTCCCGCAGCCAACATTACAACCAAATAAAGTCCTACTTGATTCAAGACCAAATGGGCTCGATTAGTCGAGTATTACACTACGGGCAAGCCTATGGTGCGTCGTTTGTGGCATAAGAATTTATTTTGAGGGTGAGTGAAATCTTACGTGTTTGAATTCCTCGGTGTGTGAATTATAATGACATGACACAAGTCTCTTTTGTGGTGAGTAGGCACGTGATTCATGAATGAAAGTTAAGTCTGGACCTCTGACTGAGAGTATGAAAGCCGGTTAGGGACATTACGTGGCTAGAGAGGGAGTCCAATCTTGAGGTTAGGAGGTTACGCTAAGGTAGTCTATCGGTGTGAATTATTCTTGGTATAAGGAGTAGGGAAGTGACCTAGTGATGATTAGGCCTATAGAGTGTGGTTTTGTTGCTAGAGGACTAGCAACGGTTTAAGTGTGGGTGTTGATAGTAGCCTATATTATGCGATGTAGATGCTATTTATGCTCGAAGTTAACCACACTTTATTGATGTTTTAAGTGCTAAATGAAAACAAAATGCTCTAATTGAGTTTTTTTATGCTTTGCCGGAACTACTCTGAGTTAGGAAGAGGATATAAAGTGTTTTAGGGTCAATTATGTAGATACAAGGCCAATCGAGAAGAGCCCGGATGAAAACGAGCAAAAAAGGCGAAGAAAAACAGGGTAACAGTCCACCGCGACCACGGTAGGGCCGCGGCTGGAACATGGTGAATGAAAAGCGGAAAACAGAATGTTTAAAATGACCACGGTCTTGCCGCGGTTGGCCTGCGACCGCGGTCGATCTTGAGAAGCCCAAGAAAGTTTAAGGGCTAAAGTGTAAAGCGTAGGAAACTTATCCTAACCCTATATAAACTCAACAAACTCGCCCAAGTCAAGGTTAAGCTTGTTTTTAGACTCAATTGGAGGCAAGAACAAGTGTGAGAAGATCAAGACACCATTAGAGTTTTTCATTCTTCTTCTTGTTATCATTATTTTGTGAATTATGAATGATTTTATGGTTTTATCTTGTTTTACCTTGAGTAGCTAAACACTTAATCTAGGGTTTATGGAACCAATTGTTAGATGATGTTTTGACTCAGTTTTGTTATTATCGAGCCGGGTTTATCATATGATTGTTAAACTATGTTTTGTATGGTGATTAATTGAATGGGCCCTTGATTAATCGTGTCTAATTGCCTTGTGTTGCTTGAGAAAGAATACTAGGTTAGATTGTTGTTGAACAACACCACTTTTGGGTAATTGAAGAGATTCATTACTTGAATTTAAAAGTGGGGTTAGAGATAACGAAACTTTGGTGGGATAATTCAGAGCTGCATAAATTATCAGCTAGAGTAGTTCGAGAGAATGCTCTAGTAAATTATCGTAGTTGATCGAGAGATAATTGCGGTAATCCATAGCTCATAATCCTCATAGAGTATTACGGCGAGATTATAGCAAAAGAGTTAAGAATTAAACTAGCAATTGGGGAAATCAATACCCTAGATCTTTTTACCATTGAATTATCTATAATTTGGAATGTTGTTAGTCTTAATATCCTTTTACTTTAGTTAAACAAATCCCAATGTTTATTGATAAAAATCTTGCATTCGGAAATTGTTTGAGCTTGTACTAGCATCACTAAGAGTTGTAATCGATAGGTTTGTTCCCTGAGGATTCGACTCCGGACTTGTAAACTAGATTATATTTGCAACAACCGCTTTCTCTTTTATAAGGCATCGTTGGGCGTGATCAGTGCTACCACCACACTTTAGCAATGAAGCTGTTGCATTAGTGTCGCAACCGTTGCCGAAGAGTGACATTTTGCAACGGCCTTTGTAACTGTTGCAATAAAGTGATCTGTGGCAACGGTTAGGTGACTTAGGCCTCATTTGCTTGTACTTAATGGAGGTCTGAATCTTAATCATTCTGATCTCAGATATTATATTCGTTTGCTTTTAAAGGCTGAATCTTAATTATTCAGATCTTAATAATTAAGTGTGTTTGTTTTTTTATCTTCACAACCGCTTAAAGGGTCTGAATGGGTTTGTATGATTAAGATCTATAATAAAGACTTATTTCATTAAGAAGCTATCATCCATATTCATTACTAACTGCCGCCACCGCTCACCATTATCAACAACCACCATACCACCCACCACAACCATACTCAACCACCATCATCCTCAATTACAGTTGCCGCCATTATCGACTACAACCACCCACCATCCCCACTACTCCCACCACCATCATTCTCAATCACAACCAACACTCTTCCACCTCAACTACCATAACTAACCACCCTATCACCATCAACAACCGTAGCTGGCACTGCCCATCATTATAAGCTACCACCACCACCTTCCTCAATCATAACTACCACCACCACCCGTCATTATTAACTATCACCACCACCATCCTCAATAATAATTTCCACCACCACAGATCACTAGCTACTACCCTGAACCACCACTGTCAATAAAAATTATCACCAACCACCGCCTCAAGTCGGCATTCACAAGCACCATTGTTAGCCATCACCAAAAGCAACTACGATATTTTAAAAAACTATATATTTCATTGATGGAGTATTATATTAATTAGTATTTCATTTGAATTTTATGTTTATTAATTATTAAATAAAGATAAATTTTATACATTCAGATGTTAAAAATCAAACAGTCTTAATTATTTAGTGTTCAGACCTTCATACACATCTTAATATTCAGATGTGTATCCACATTCAGACATCTTAACTTAATATACATCTTGATATTCAGATGTGTATTCAGATTCAGATGTCTTAATCTTAAAAAACAAAAACAAATAAGCCCTTATTTTTTTATTGGAACAGGTTATTAGCTCAGTAAATACCCCCTCCCCCCACCCCCATCCCATTGCTAAACCTGCCATAACCTTATTTTTTACTTTTACCGAGACACCACAATTCATTTCTCACTGCCATAACCTCTCCCTCTTCTCCGCCACTGCCACACCCTCCTTAGAGCCCCAAAAACTCTCCTCCATGAATGCCGCCCTCCATACAATTGTGACACTAGTTTCCTCGACCAACCCCACCACTTGAGAACTGTCTGCCACTATCAAAACCAACAGCGATGGCCGCCCGACATCAGTAATTTCATCGCACTTACTGTTAGACTCATGAAATCTCCTAAAGCCATCAATTCATTCTGCAAAAGTCGGTAGATCTATTTGAGGTTTCTTCGCTAGAAATCGGTGGCGGAGGGAGAACAAGAGGAAATTATAATTTTTTTGGGTTTCATCCTTAATCATCTTTTTTAGCTTATTAATTTCTTGTTGAGTCCATTATTTTCTTTCAGTTAAAGCTTTGAATCTAAATTGGGGATCTCTTTGAGGTTTCTTATATTATAATTCCTCCCCTTTGCTCTTGATTTTGTAAAGAAAATAGAATATTTCTTTTTCGTTTATATCCTTAATGTTGTTTGTAAGTAGGATGCACTGATTATGTTTTCTGTGTTGTTCATAGTTATAATTTTGGCCCAATTACATGTCCCAGCTTAGGTTTTGCTTTGCCTCTCACATTTGGTGGTTTACTAGAGCTACTATATCTATGCTTGAGCAGGTACAATTTGGTCTGCACTCTAAAAATAGATTGAATTTTGATACCATGAACACAAACTAATTATCTCTTGGTAGTGGACATCTTCTGTTTTATAATATTCATTTGAGGACCTCTTTGTGTCTCCATAAATGTGTTGCTTTGATCTAACACTTGTTGACACATTTTTTTTCTTTATTTCCTTTGTTTCGCTTAAGCATTAAAGTTTAAAGTTTTTCTTTTTAAATATCATGTATTAGCTTGAGTGTGTATATATATACTTGAAGATTGTATACCTTGTAATGTTTAGCGTATAATAATCAAACTGTAATCATATTTTTGGCTCTTTCATTCAATATATTTCTAGTATTGATTACATGGTGTCAATCCGTTGTGACTAGAAAAATTCAAAAACGAAACTTTAAATTAAAAGCATTGCTTTTGTTTGTTGTAATATTTTGGTGCTGTTCAATATTCAATACTTCTTTGTTTTCATCTGATAGTACCTTTGTGTTGTCCATGTATTGAATTTTAACTGTTTGTATTGCTATGTATGTTTGGATATCAACATTTTTGTTAGGTTTGCAATTGGCTTTATCACCGACTATGACCTTCTTGAAGGTATACCTATTTCCTTAATCTTTTTGTCATTAACTTTTCTTTTACCACTTACGCGAGCTTGAAATTAAGACTGAGGTAGTGATCATTGTTGAAGGTGGCTGTTAAGGCTTCAAACATCTATGAAAATGGTAAAATTAGCTAAATTATTACCGTACTTTGACATCTTGCTGTGTTTGGTTATATTGTTACATTCCTTGTACTACCACAAGTGTTCTTCCAATCTAAGATAATACAAAGTTCATATCTGTTTGGACTTTCCCTAAATTTCTTGAGATTCTTCTTTATCATAGTTGGTACTTGTGATGAGGACGTACAATGTAGTTAACATGCTCGTGAATCATAATGTTTTTGCATAATCCTTTATTCTTGTTGTGCTGAATCCGACAGTTCTTTTTGCAATCTTTTTCTTGATGTCACAACTATAATTTTTAGTTTCTAATTTTATCCTTACCCTTCTTTTGACTGGGCATTCAACTATGTCAAAATTTCAGTTTGGATTGTCAGTAGCCTGTACTTCAACATTTATACCATTATGCTTCCAAGCGAATAATAAATTATATTGAGACATTGAGCTTCTTGTTAGTACTTTTTCAGATGAAAAACTTTGAAATTAGCTCCATTTATCAGTATAGCAGTTTAAATATTTCTAGGTTGGACCATACGCTAGAAAAAGCTATCAAATTATGTGGCCGTCTGTGCATGTAGAAATTCACCATCATCTTGTTTTAGCAAATCATTCTACGGCATATGACTTATGCTATGGTAATTTTATATATCTGTCCATCATTCCAAGTAACAATTAGAGAAGAAAACTTAAGCACAATTTGCATAAGGAATTGTTTTATTGCATAAAAAACATAATGCCTGGTTGAGTACTTAAACTATTCCCTATTCCACTACAGCAATGCTTATCTAGGACCTCACTATTTTATATCATAGCTTTTAGCTTACTATATTTTTTATCTTTTTTAATTAATTCTATGTTATTCCAAATCTGACTAAGATTGATTTTCTTTTTTTAATGATTTTATAGGTAAAGCAAATGAACGAGGGTAGATGAAAGTTGTGAAGATCTTACTCAAGAGTATTGGTTGATTTTTGATAAGACTTTTAGATGTTATGGAATCTTTTATTTTAGAAACTTTTGACAACTTATGTATTAATTTTTAAATTGTAATGACCCGACCGGTTGTTTTGAGCCCTAGCGCGCCGTTCAGCAGTTCGAGGCCATGGGCAGCTTCAATTTAGGCATTATGACTTGTACGCGTGGTCGGAATTAAATTTCGGGAAGTTTAGAGTTGACTTGGAGAGGAAATTCTCATTTCGGAAGCTTTAAGTTGAGAGAATTGACTAGGATTGAATTTCAGAGTAAACGACCTCGGAATCGGGATTTGAAGGTTCCAGTATATTCGCATGATGCTTTCGGACTTGGCTGTATGCCCGGATCGGGTTTTGGGTGACCCGGGAGCGTTTTGGCGCCTATTGTGGAAGTTAACATTTTGGAAGAAAATTTTATAAGTTTGGGTTGAAGTGCATTTCAGTGTTATCGATGTCCGTTTGACATTCCGACTCTGGGAGTAGCTCCGTATGGTGATTCTGGAGTTGAGAGCGTGATCGGAAGTGAATTCGGATGTCCGTGGAGCATTTTGGAGCCATTTGGCTAAAGATAGAAATTTGAATGTTTTTGAGAGGTTTGACTGAAAGTGAACTTTTTGATATTGGGGTCGGAATTCGATTCTGAAAGTTGGAGTAGGTCCGTAATGTCGAATATGACTTGTGTGCTAACTTTGAAGTCAATCGGACGTGATTCGATAGGTTTAAACATCGAAAGTAGAAGTTTGAAATTCTAAAGTTCATAAAGCTTGGATTGGAGGTCGATTCTTGGTTTTAGCATTGTTTGATATGATTTGTCGCCTCGAGCAAGTCCGTAATGTGTTTTGGGACTGGTTGGCATGATTGGTTGGGGTCCCGGGGGCCTCGGGGGGATTCCTGGTGGTTAACAGATCGAATTTGGAGTTTGAAGAAGAGCTGAGGTTGCTGGTTGCTGGTGTAACAGCACCTGCGAGACTAGGGCCGCAGGTGCGGAGCCGCAGAAGCGGCCCTATGGTCGCAGATGCGGTATTGGCGGAAGAGAGCTGGGACCGAAGATGCGGTCGTTTTGCCGCAGATGCGGGACCGTATCTGCGGTAGAGAGGGAGTATAAGCGGAATGGGCTGGGGAGCCCCGGACCGCAGAAGCGGTATTTGGTCTCGCACCTGGGGAATCGCAGAAGCGGTCAAGTGACCGCAGGTGCGGAAAGTGCTGGAGGCAGTCGGTGTTTTTAAAAATCGGGATTTGGCCCATCTCTTTCATTTTTCTTTTGACTTGGGCGATTTTTGGAGTATTTCAAGAGGGGGTTTCACCATTCAATGGCAAGGTAAGTTATCCCCACTTATTAGGAGTTAAATACATTGATTATGTATGGATTTTAACATAGAGATTAGTGAAAACTTGGGGTTTGAGGGAAAACCTAGAAAATTGATATTCTTGGAATTTTGACCACGATTTTGGGTATGAAATTGAGAGTAAATTATATATTTGAGTTTGTGGGGTTATGGGTAAGCTTAATCTTCGAAAATTTTCGGAATCCGGGCACGTGGGATCGAGGGCGTTTTTGTCAACTTTTCGATCGGGGTTAGAGATTGTTATAAATTGGATTATAAACTTGAGCATATATTGATGGATTTGCATAATCATTGGCTAGTTTTAGAGCATTTAGCATCGATTCAAGTCTTCGGAAGGGCGTGGAATGCCGGTTATGGATCTTTGGAGCGAGCTGAGTCTCCTTTCTAACCTTGTAAGAGGGAATTGTCCCCATATGTGAATAAATAGTTATGTGCTCCTATTTGTGGGGGCTACGTACGCAAGAGGTGACGAGAGTCCGTGCGTAGCTATTGATATGTGTAAGTCCAGGCAGTCTAGGACCCAAAAGCATTCTATACTTGGAATATCTGTAACCTTAGTGACAATTGAATTTCTTAAAAATCCTATCGAATTGGTAAATGAATTTCTAAAAAGATTAAACTTCATTTCTTGAATTGTTAAAAGAGAATTGGCTTTTCCTTGGATAATTTTTCCCTGATAAATTCATGATGGACTGATTGTTGTGTTTATATATTTGACCGCGTCGCATGTATGATTTGCGAGCGGGGTAATAGATGCATCTATGGTACGTGCTATTCGACCCTCTGGCAGTGCACAGTTTAAATATTGTTGGATCGGGCCGTACGTCCTCGGCATGATTTGCGCATGCTTGTATTGCTGCCTTGAACTTATTAAAGTTGTTATTGCCTCTTCCTGGCTTGAGAATATTTGAATAATGGACTTAAAGAAATTTGGAGATTTCCTATAAAAGAAAGAATTGTTTACTTGCTTCATTCCATTGAATTACAATCATGTTTATAAATATCTACGATTTAATGTATTATTGATATCACATTATTGGACCACTAGTAAGTGTCGAAGTCGACCTCTCGTCTCTACTTCTTCGAGATTAGACGGGATACTTACTGAGTACACGTTATTTTCGTACTCATGCTACACTTGCTGTGCATTTTTGTTGCACAGGCACATGTACTTCTAGTGGCCTACTGAGCGTAGCAGCATGGATGATACTGGGACTAGGTGAGCTACATTACTCAGGCGACCCGCAGCTAGTATAGTCTCCTTCAGTGTATTGTATTTACTTTTTGTCCAATTGTATTTCGGACGGATGTTGTATTGTATTGTTTCTTAGAAATAGCTCATGCACTTGTGACACCGAGTTCTGGGATGTCTACGGGTTTATTCAGAATTTTAAAAGTTGTTAAAGGTTTCATTTCTTATTCAGTAAAATTTACTATGCATAGTTTAAACGTATAAAAGAGGAGATTTCAGAAATATTTAAAACAAGAATTTAATTAAGTGATTTGGTTGGCTTGCCTGACAGCGGTGTGCGGCGCCATTGATCGCTGCCTACTCCACACTACTATAGAGTAGGAAGAGAGGGTCGCAATAGCTTTTACCCGATATGAGGGTCGGGATCGAATTCCTCAGGGAGCTAGAAAGGGAGTTGATGTATCTATCTAGTCTAGAATCGTGTAGTTGTTCCAAATGTCACTTCCAACATTTTTGGGTTTCTTTTATAAACTACTATTATAAAACTACTAATTGGAATTGAAACTAGATTACGCTAAGAGATAATTGCTAAGAGTTGTATCTAATGGATTAAGGGGCACTAGGATAGTAGCTTTCACCTAGGTGGCTAAATGACGGGTAATTGCTTCTAAAGCTTGATTGACATGATTGGGGAAATACGTATAACCGTTGTACAATTTTACCCACTCTCACACCTCTCAGTAGAGAGAATGATTTTGCCCAATTGACTCTCTCGAGACCAAATGGGTAGGCAAATTAGCTCAAGCAACTAGGGTTCAAGTCGGATAATTACTCTCTCGAAGTTTAACCTTTTAATTGGGACTATCAATTCTCTTGAATCCATCCCAATTCCTTGTTGGGTAAACTTTGGAGACTTAGGCTCTCTCTCTCAAGAAGAGCCAAGTCAACTTAGCACAAACCAGTGTTTGCAACCACCAATTGATAAATTAAACCATAAAATTGACACAAATCCAAACACCCATAGTCTATCTAACTTTAAATCACAACACCCATCAATTACCCACACTAGGGTTGAGCCACAACCCTAGCTAATGGGTTTAGCTACTCATGCTTGAACAAGAAAATAGAGAAATAGATGAAAAAGAAGACATATTAATTAAGCACTAAAGTAAAATACAAAAATCTATCGTTAAAAGTAAGCTAAGGTGACAAAAATGGCTACAGAAGATGTTCTCACGAGCGCAGCTGCTAAAATAAAATAACTGACACCCTAAAAATGGAAAAAGGTTCTATTTATACTAAGCTAGAAAAACTGGACAAAAATGCCCCTGCGGGGTCAGTGCGGGCCGCACAAAATGGACTGCGGCCGCACTAGGCTCTTGGACTTCAAATCCTGGCTCTCTGAACTTGGGCTCCGCGGATCTAGCAGAGTGGACCGCGGCCGCGGAGGCAGCTAGCGTGGTCCGCACAAACATGACCGCGGACCATATGGCTTTGAACCTTGGCAATTTCAACTCTCTGAAGTTCTCTTCCGCAGACCGCACATAATGGCAGTGCGGCCGCGGAGCCTTCACCGCGGACCGCACAATATGTACTGCGGCCGCGTTGCTTGAAGCTTGGTTTTTGCCATTCTTTGAATCTACCGAGTGCGGACCGCACAGAATGGACTGCGGCCGCACTAGGTTTTATGCCTTACAATCTGCTCTCTGAATCTCCCTAGTGCGGACCGCACAAAGTGTAGTGCGGCCGCACTAGTCCTGTTTGTCCTAGGTTTGCCTTGTTTTTTGTACTTGTGCAGATTTCACTCCTTTTGAGCTGATCTTTGACATTTCGTCACTTTGTCGATCAAACCTGCAATCAACCACAACCTATGAGCCTTTTGGGACTATTTTGTAACAATTTATAATCAAAGCGTAAGCAAGAAGGGGCATAAAACACGTCAAAATCCCTAGTTATCAGCCATCACGACCCTTAGTGGATATTGGGTCGTGACATGAATTGCCAAAAGACATTGTAAATTTTCTTTTATATATGTATAATACTAGTTTTTTAGATATAATTTTATATATTGATGAGCAGTATCTTTTAGAACGGGTATAGGCTTGTAACACGGTTCTTGAAAGAAAAAGGTCTAAGGCTCAAAAAGGATTAACTAGGGATCATATCATTGGTAGGCTATGGAATTTGTTCAACTATCATTTGGATCAAGGAGAGCCTATAATCACTTCCCAAGTCAAATTTCACTTAAGATTTCGCCTCAACAAACATTCAGGGCAAGTTCTAGACCAATGGCTCGGGACTTGGACTCGCAATTCGATTTCTCACCACACAAGCTAAGGGATTGATAAAGACATCGAGTCGGGGGCCCACAACGACCTTAGATACGATTTGAGCGTACAATGGTACCGAAAAACCATTTGATGATTGTCGGTCAACACAAGAGTCTCAAGGCCAAAACTTTCACCATGCTAAACACAACATTTTGTCTTTGACCATGGGATCAAAGGCAAATGTGCTAGGCCCAAGTGAAGCTTTGCTTGAGGTACCCTTAACTATAAACTACCAAAAACAAAGACAAAAACGGACTCAAACCCTTAAGAAGGTTGTCACGCCATCTATCATTGGGAAGAGCCACCCAGTTCATACAATACTCCACCTTTGGAAAGAACCGTGACATTAAGAAAACCAAAGGCTTATTAAAACGTCCAAAACAAAACAAAGGCTACGAGCCTATATAAGAAGCTAAAAATGACAAATTTTTGCTAAAATAGATAATAAAATGAATATGTACAATAGAGGAGTGAATATACAACGGGGAATGAATATATACAATGATGTAACTTTATATACAGGCCAATGGAAAGATAAAAAGTACGATAAAACTAACTAAATATAAGATTATATGCAGACCAAATGAAAAATCAACAAAGCATAAAAGTGATCCATATATACAGTCATCCAAACAAAATATGCAGGGCGCACCCCCTCAAAATAAAAGCTGGCATTGTTCCCAATGCCAACTAACAAAATAAGCACCAAAACGTATAAGTAAAGGATATAAAGGCTCCCTAAGCCTCGTCCATCTGCATAGGATCATGAGTGGTCCCTGGGTCCTCTATGTGCTCGGGAACCTCAGACTGGTTCCCGGTATCCTACTGCTCAGCTGCTGGGACCTGGGACTGGACCTGGACCTGGACCGGCTGTGGATCTGGTACATCCTGTGGCTGACTGGAGGACGCCTCTGGTGGGTCCGCCAACTAGATGATGATATTAGATGCACTAGGGATCTTCCTCCACTTCTTTGGAGGCCTCTGTGTCTGCTCCGGATCTGTAGCTGCTACCGGAACTGCTGCTGGAGCTGGGTCCTCAAATAAGAAGTCTAAAGGCAGCTGGTCTGCCTTTAGTCTATCTACATCCGCCCTCAACTCCTTCACGGACTCCCTCGAGGCCCGTGTCTTGCGCAGCTTCTTGTGCTCCTTGGCAAGCTCCTTTAGAGCCTTGCCATGTGAATCCACTGCCTTCGCCAAGGCAGCCTGGGTACTGAGGATCTTCTCCTGGTTTTCTAGAATCTTCTTCAATGCATCCTCAATGGACTGTGGGACCTATACTGGCTGAGGAGCTGACTGAGCTGCAATGGTGGAGGTCAAGGTAGACAACTTGGATGAAGCAGTATACATCCAGTTGTTCAGGCTCTGAAGTGTCTGGCTCAGCCGGTGGGTAGCGATAGGATGGGCCCAGGAAGATATAATCTCCGGGCCAGCTGAGGTAGAAGGACCTGAAGGCAAGTCAGCGGTAGTGGAAGGTCCGGGAGGCATGTCAGCAACTGTGGAGGCAGGCTCAGTGGAGGCCTCTACCACAACTGGCTCTTCAGACTGACCAGTTGGGGCGGAAGCAGGGGCCTTGTAGTTCTTGTCCTTGGGGTTGTCTGGCCCCTTCAAACTATACCATGAAAATGGAACTACTGGTTTGGCCTTGACATCATAGGACTTCTTTTCCACCTCCAAGTCCCGAAAATACATAGAGAGGGTGTTGGGGTAAGGGTAGTTCCGGTCGTGCTTTGCACCCACTAAGGAGATAATTCGGGTCATCACATTCCCCACATTGATGGGGTATCCCGCCATGATGGAAGCAACCAATACAGCCCGGTGGAGAGGAATGGTCTGGTCATGGGTAGTAGGGTCCAACCGACTGCAAACAAAAGTCAACCAACCCCTAGCCCCAAAGTTTAGGGTCCTCCTCAGTATTTTACCCCCGCAGTCAACCACCCAGGAATGGTACCTGGGATTGCCAGGTACTGAGCTAACCATGGACGGACCCCCTCGCCCATCTCCAACTTTGCCTGATATAGAGTCTCGTCCTCTTCATTGAACCCCAAATACTCATTCGGAGACTGCCCGTCGAACAACACCTTTTTGTCTCGAACCTTGGTCACCTTGGAACCCTTGACGATGTGGGCCACATTACAATAAAATTCCTTGACCATATGTTCATTTGCATCTATACATTTCTCCATAAATATTTCCATGCCCGGTCTAGTTCTAAATTGCCTCTGCACGTCAGGGTTGTGGGGTAGTAAGTCTTTGTCAATAAAACTCCTCTCCGGTATCAAATGCCTCACTGGCCACCACTCCCTAAACTTATGATATGCCACTTGGCTCACAAATCTGTCCTCCCAAACATCGGGCTTCCTAGTTCGGGCGATGCCTCCCACCTGAGGCTCACCACCGCCTGCACTCTCCCCAGATAATGAAGCTGTGGAGGAGGTGGAGTCATCCCCACTACCGGCTGCCGACCCCTCAAATAAATCAGAAACGACATTAACTGGCCTCCGGATAGTGGGTGATGGAGGAGGAATATCATCAGTCAGTTGGAAGTTGGTGACGATATGAGTTGGGACTGAGTCGGAAGAGACATCCCATGACGGTTGATACTCACTCCCCGAGGAATGGGAAGCCGCTCTATCTGCGGCTTTTATCAGCTTCCTAGTTTGTTTTATGTTTTCCCGAGCTTGGGGAGTGAGTTTGACTATTCTCTTTCCTTTGCCCCTCGGGAGGAATCACCTCTCCTGGGTTGTTTTGATCCTTTGCCTCCTCGTTGTTTAACCATTGTCTACAGGCACAAACATCTAACTTTGTTAGTATCAGCAGAGACAGTAAGACAGATGTGTATAATGAATTGCAGAACAGGAGCAGAAAGTTGCAGACACAATTGCAGGAACGGGCCAGTGCAGACCTCACGAAATGGCAGTGCGGCCGCGCTGAGGCCACCGCGGACCGCACAGAAATGACCGCGGTCCGCACAGGTCTAAGGTCCCTAAAAACAACACTCTGAATCTGACCACCGCGGCCCGCAGAAAGTGGTAATGCGGCCGCGTTGAGGCTACTGCAGACAGCACAAACACGACCGCGGTCCGCGGTGGGTGCCCAAACCTGGCACTGAGTTAGGGTTTTGGGATTTTGCATTTTTGTTCAAATTTTTGCTTAGATATGGTCCCTACTCAATTACCCAGTTCAATTATGCTCACTAAGCCCACAAAAATTAACATTCAAAACTAACTACCCTAAAAATTTAAGAAATACGGGAAGAAAAAGAAACTACAGGATAAAAAAATTAAAAATGAAATGGAATTAAACAATTAACTAAAAGAAACAGGTGAAATGTTACCAGATATTGAGCAGGAAAGAATCACACAATGCAAATGAGAATTTATGAGCAAGGAAGAGGGATGAACAGTGTTTTAGTCTCTCTGAGTTTAAAATTTGCGAAAAGTGTAAACAGGGGTCCCTGAGGTCTATTTATAGAACAACCGTTGGACCCATTCTTACCTACCAGCGCGGCCGCACAAAACGGACCGCGGTCCGCGCTGGATTTGTTTAGAAGAAGTTTGAGAAGGCAACCTCTGCGGTCCGCACAAAACAGACCGCGGCCGCAGAGGTCCACCGCGGTCCGCACAAAATGTAATGCGGCCACTGTGGCAAACTTCAGAGAGTCCTCACATTGGCTCACACCAGTGCGGACCGCACAAAGTGTAGTGCGACCGCACTGGAAACTTCAGAGACTGAACAATTTTGCCATTATGCCCTGCACTGCATCAACTCAATCCCTGCAACATCTCACAATCAGTTAGCCCAAAAATCAACCCTATACTACCAAGAAAAATCAAAGAAAATAAAAAGAAAAACACATGGGTTGCCTCCGAAGAAGCGCCTGATTTAATGTCCCGGCACGACGCGGGTTACCATCACATCATTTGAAATGAACAACAGCCACCACATGGCTATCATCAAACTTCCCAAGATAATGCTTGACACGGTGCCCATTCACTCTAAAGACTTCACCACTTTTGTTCTTCAAATCTAGAGCACCAAACGGGGTCACACATACAACTTCAAATGGTCCACTCCACTTTGATTTTAGCTTTTCCGGAAACAACCTTAGACGAGAGTTGAATAAGAGCACCAAATCACCAACTTTGAACTCCTTTCCACGAGCATATTTGTCATGAAGGTAATTCATCTTGTCCTTATACAAGGACGAACTAGAGTATGCATGGAACCGAAATTCATCAAGTTGATTGAGTTGTTCAACACGAAGATTAGCCGCAACATCCCATTCAAAATTAAGCTTCCTCAAGGCCCACATGGCCTTATGCTCCATCTCCACTGGTAGATGACATTCTTTCCCAAACACCAACTGGTACGGTGACATAACAATTGGGGTCTTGCAGGCGGTCCAATAAGCCCATAGAGCATCATCTAACTTTTTAGACCAATCGGTCCTATTGGCATTGACGGTCATGGACAAAATACTCTTGATCTCCCTGTTAGACACTTCAATCGGGCCACTTGCTTGAGGATGATATGGTGTAAAGACTTTGTGGTTGACACCATACTTGGATAGCAAGGTATCAAAAGCTCTATTACAAAAATGCGATCCTCCATCACTAATGATCGCCCGGGGTGTATGATCGCTGCCAATTCCACACTACAATAAAGTAGGAAGAGAGGATCGCAATAGCTTTTACCCGATATAAGGGTCGGGATTGAATTCCTTAGAGATCTAGAAATTGGAGTTGGGTATCTATCTAGACTAGAGTCGTGTAATAGCTCTAAATGTCACTTCCAACATTTTTGGGTTTTTCAATTATAAACTACTATTATCAAACTACTAATTGAAAATAGATTATGCTACGAAATAATTGCTAAAGTTGTATCTAATGGGAACAAGGGAACTAGGGTAGTGACATCACCTAGGTGGCTAATTGACGGGTAGATGTTACTAAGGTTCGATTGACATAATTGGGACTTATGCTATAACCGTTGCACAATTTTACCCACTCTCACACCTCTCGGTAGAGAGAGTGATTTTGCCCAATTGACTCTCTCGAGACCAAATGGGTAGGCAGATTAGATCAAGCAACTAGGGTTCAAGTAGGGTGATTACTCTCTCGAGGTTTAACTCGTTAATTAGGACTATCATTTCTCATGAGTCCATCCCAATTCCTTGTTGGGTCAATTTTGGAGACTTAGACTCTCTTTCTCAAGAAGAGTCAAATCCACAAAACATAAATCAGTGTTTGCAACCACCAATTCATAGATTAAAACATAAAATCAACCCAAATAACAAACACCCATAATCAATCTAACCCTAGATGGCAACACCCATCAATTACCCACATTAGGGTTGAGCCACAACCCTAGCTAATGGGTTTAGCTACTCATGCTTGGAGAAGAAATAGAGAAATAGATGAAGAACAAGACATATTAATTAAATACTAAATTAAAGCACAAGAATTTATCGTTAATTTGAAGCTAAGATGCCAAAAATGGCTACAAATGATGTTCTCACGAGCGTAGCTACGTTCTGGAATTAACTGATGACCTAAAAATGGTAAAATGTTCTATTTATACTAGGCTGTAAAAACTAGACAAAAATACCCCTGCGGGGTCAGTGCGGGTCGCATGAAATGGACCGCGGCCGCACTAGGCTCTTTGACTTCAATTCTGGACTCTCTGAACTTGGGCTCCGCGGACCGTGTAGAATGGACCGCGGCCGCGGAGGCAGTAGGCGCGGTCCGCAAAATCACGACCGCGGACCGCATGGCTTGGACTTGGCATAATTCCATCTCTCTAAATCTCTTGTCTGCGGACCGCACAAAAAGGTAGTGCGGCCGCGAAGCCTGAAGTCCACTTTTGTCAACTCTCCGAACCATCTAGTGCGGCCGCATTCTACTTTGCGCGGTCCGCGCTAGGCTTGTTTGCCCTTAGTTTACTTGGTCTTTGATACTTGAGCAGGTTTCACTCCTTTTGAGCCGATCCTTGACATTTCGTCACTTTGTCGATCAAACCTGCAATCAAGTACAACTTATTAGCCTTTTGGGACTATTTTGTAATAATTTATATTCAAAGTATAGGCAAGTAGGAGCATAAAACACGTTAAAATACCTACTTATGAACTCCCCCAAACTTAAGCCTTTGCTTGTCTTCAAGCAAACAAACTAAGACCCACTCTTTAAGGCAAAATCTAAGTATTTCCAGCTATCCTAAAGTAACCTCAACAAGCATCAATTGGGACTAACAATTGCCCTCAATATGAATGAATCATCAACAACATTTAAACTTTGAAAAACCATGGATCAAGTGTGACACAAGAGCATCAAGAGTTGACTCATTACATCAAAGAACTCTCTCAATTACTTTGGTCGCTGTGGAACCCAAACTCACACAACCTCAACTTTCCCTAGGCAAACCTCACCTTTTAGAGTATTTACACACAAACCGAGGTTAATGGGAATTCACTAATCTCTCTCAAGAAAAAGTCACAAGTCCGGCTCCAGGTACCATATGCTTGCCCCTTATGTATGTATCCACCAATGTAAGCTCCATTCAACTCAAGATCATATAGGGCTTTTTGTGGAGTCATTGTGAAGGCTTTTGGTTCGGGGTAGGAAATGTTTTGATCTAAGTGGGTTCCATCTTCCCTTAAACACTTCTTTTGATTCATTTGGCACAATTCTCTTGACTCTTTGAGTCATTCACTTTTTTCTAAGGGGTTAGAGAGACACATTGTCACCCTTTCTTTTGCGTTTCAAACCATTTCTCCTTTTTTAACTTTCCACGCCTTTCTTTCTTTGCTTATCTTGAATCCCTTTGAGACCATTTTCACATTGGGCTTTCTTTTTGTCTTTTTCTTTTCTTTTCCTTTTCATTGCCTTCCTTTTCTTTGCTTTTGTACCTTTTACCACTTTGTTCCCTTTCTCGTCTCTCCCCCCAAACTTATACTTTTGCCATTGCTCAAGGAACGATCGGGTGCCAAGACAGGGTATAATTTAGAACGGGTATAGGCTTGTAACATGGTTCTTGAAAGAAAAAGGTCTAAGGCTCAAAAGGGGTTAACTAGGGATCATATCATTGGTAGGCGATGGAATTTGCTCAACTGTCATTTGGATCAAGGAGAGCCTATAATCACTTCTCAAGTAAAATTTCACTTAAGATTTCGCCTCAACAAACATTCAGGGCAAGTTCTAGACCAATGGTCGGGACTTGGACTCGCAATTCGATTTCTCACCACACAAGCTAGGGGATTGCGAAAGACATAGAGTCGGGGCCCCACAACAACCTTAGATACGATTTGAGCACACAATGGTTCCGAAAAACCACATGATGATTGTTTGGTCAACACAAGAGTCTCAAGGTTGCTACATTCACCATCCTAAACACAACCACTTGTCTTGAACCATGGGATCAAAGGCAAATGTGTTAGGCCGAAGTGAAGATTTGCTTGAGGTACCCTTAACTATAAACTACTAAAAACAAGAAAAACAAAAACGGACTCAAGCCCTTAAGAAGGTTGTCACGCCATCTATCATTGGGAAGAGCCACCCGGTTCACACAATTCTCCATCTTTGGAAAGAACCGTGGCATTAAGAAAACCAAAGGCTTATTAAAACATCCAAAGCAAAACAAAAGGCTACGAGCCTATATAAGAAGCTAAAAATGAAATTTTTTTGCGAAAATAGAAAATAGAATGAATATGTACAATAGGGGAGTGAATATACAACGGGGAATGAATATATACAATGATGTAACTTTATATATAGACCAAAGAAAAGATAAAAAGTACGATAAAAGTAACTAAATGTAAGATTATATACAGACCAAATGAAAAATCAAGAAAGCATAAAATAGTATCAATATTTATTGTCATCCAAAAATGAAGGGCGCACCCCCTCGAATAAAAGCTGGCATTGTCCCCAATGCCAACTAGTCTAAATAAGCACCAAAAAGAGAGAAAAAGGATATAGATGACTCCCTATGTCGTGTCCTTCTGCATGGGATCATGAATGGTCCCCGGGTCCTCTGTATGCGCGGGAACCTTAGACTGGTTCCTGGTCTCCTGCTGCTCAGCTGCTGGGACTGGGGCCTGGACCTGGACAGGCTGAATATCAGGGGCATCCTGTGGCTGACTAAAGGAGGCCTCCGGTGGGTCTGCCAACTGGATGATCGCCTCATCTGCACTGCGGAGCTTCCTCTTCTTCCTAGGAAGCCTCTGTGTCTGCTCCTGCTGTGGCTCTGCTGCTGGTACTGCTGCTGGAGATGGATCCTCAAATAGCAAGTCTAAGGGCAGCTGGTCTGCCTTCAGCTTGTCCATCTCTGCTCTAAGCTCCTTCACTGACTCCTTGGAAGCCCGTGTTTTGCGCAGTTTCCTGTGCTCCCTAGCAAGCTCCTTCTGAGCCTTGCCGTGTGAATCCACTGCCTTAGACAAGGCATCCTGAGTACTGATGATCTTTTCCTAGATCTCTGGGATCTTCTTCAATGTGTCCTCAATGGACTGTGGAATCTGTGTTGGCTGTGGTGCTGACTGAGCCGCAATGGTAGAAGATAGTGTAGACAACTTGGATGACGCAGCTGACATCCAGTTGTTCAAGCTATGAAGTGCCTGACTCAGCTGGTGGGCAGTGATTGGATGGGCCCGGGAAGACGCAATCCCCGGGCTAGCTGAAGTAGAAGGACCAGCAGTGTTGGAAGGTCCCGGAGACAACTCAACGGTGGTGGAGGCAGACTCAGTGGAGGGCTCTACTGTAACCGGCTCTTCAGACTGGCCTGTTGGAGCAGAGGCAGGCGGCTTGTAATTCTTGTCCTTGGGGTTGTCCGGCCCCTTCAAACTGTAATGGAGCCACAGGTTTGACCTTGATATCAAAAGGTCTCTTCTCCACCTCTAGGTCCCGAAAATACATAGTGATGGTGTTGGGAAAAGGATAGTTCCGGTCATGCTCAAGCCCTACTGCAGAAATGATGCGGGACATAACATTGCCCACGTTGATAAGATATCCCGCCATAATAGATGCAACAAGAACAACCCGGGCAAGTGGAATAGTCTGATCATGGGTAGTGGGGTCAAGCCGACTGCACACAAAAGTCAACCACCCCCTAGCCTCAAAGTTAAAGGTCTTCCGAAATATTTTTGTCCCTGCTTGCAACCACTCTGGAATAGTACCCGGGATTGCCAGGTATGAAGCTAACCACGGACGAACCTCTTCGCCCATTGCCAACTTTTCATTGTAAAGGGTCTCATCTTCGTCATCGAACCCCAAGTATTCATTGAGTGCCTTCCCAGTAAATACCACCTTTTTGTTCCGCACTTTGGTCACTTTAGTGCCCTTCAAGATGTGGGCCACATTGCTATAGAACTCCTTGACCATGTGCTCATTTGCCTTTACACATTCACTCCGAAAATGCGCCCAACCCACTCTAGTTTGAAACTGTCTATGCACATTTGGGTGTAGGGGAAGAAGGTCTCGCTCAATAAAACTCGTCTCAAGAATCAGCTTTCGTAGTGGCCACCATTCCCTAAACTTGTGGAACGCTACCTGACTGACGAACCAATCCTCCCAAGCTGTGGGATTTCTAGTTCGTTCAACACCCCCAACTTGAGGTTCACCACCCCCCTTCACCTCTCTAGCACCTTGAACCTCCTCCTCACCTCCTTCTGCACTCTCACCAGCCAAAGAAGCTGTGGGGGAGGTGGAGTAGTCCCCACTACCGGATGCCTAGCCCTCAGATGACTCATGCACAACATTGATTGGCTGTCGGATAGTGGGTGATGGCGGAGGGGTATCATCAGTCAATTGGAGATTGGTGACTATATAAGTTGGGATTGAGTCTGAGGAGATGTCTTGAGAGGGCACATACTCACTCCCCGAGGAATGGGAAGCAGCTCTATCTGCGGCTTTTCGAGCTTGGGGAGTGAGTTTGACTACTCTCTTTCCTTTGCCCCCTCGGGAGGAATCACATCTCCCGGGTTGTTTTGTTCCTTTGCCTCTTTGTTGTCTAACCATTATCTGCAAGCACACACATATACCTTTGTTAGTATTAGCAGAGCCAGTGAATCAGTTGTGGAAAATGAATTACAGAACAAAAGCCCAGAAGTTGCAGAAAATGATGCAGCCACAGTGCACCGCGGCCCGCACGAAAAGGAGTGCGGTCCACATAAGTATAAGGTCTCCCAAACATACTCTCTGAATCTCACCACCGCGGCCCGCAGAAAATGGTACCGCGGCCGCGGTGGGCCGGTGCGGACCGCACAAAATGAAGTGCGGCCGCATTGGACTATGGACACCTCTCTAAATCTCATCACCGCGGTCCGCGGAAAGTGGTAATGCGGCCGCGGTGAAGCCACCGCGGACCGCACAATCACGACCGCGGTCCGCGGTGGATGTCCAATACTGGCACTGAGTTAGGGTTTCCAATTTTTGCAAATTTGTTCAAGTGTTTACCTAGAGTTTGTCCCTACTCAATTACCCAGTTCAACAAGTTCACCAAACACACAAAAACCAATATTTACACTAACCTAAGCTAACAATTAAAGACAAATGGGAAAAAGAATAAGCTATGGGCTACTGGGCATGAAAATATGAAATTAAACAAAGAAAAATGGATGAAATGTTAGCAGATATTGATAAGGAGTGAAGACGCACAGTGCAAATAAGCTATTACGAGGAAAGGAGAAGATGAACAGTGATTTCCTAGTCTCTGAGAGTTAAAATTCCGAAAAGGGTAAAAGGTGACCCTTGAGGTCTATTTATAGAAAAACACGTGGGACCCAGCCTTACCTACCAACGCGGCCGCACAAAATGGACCGCAGACCGCGCTGGGTTTGTTCAGAAGAAGTTTGAGAAGGCAACCTCCGCGGTCCGCACAAAACAGACTGCGGCCGCGGAGGTCCACTGCGGACCTCAATAAATGGGATGCGGCCGCGGTGGCAAACTTTAGAGAGCACCTCACTTGGCTTTCACCAGTGCGGACCGCACAAAGTGCAATGCAGCCGCACTGGCAACTTCAGAGACTGTTTAATTTTTCAAAAATGTTTTGCACTGCATCAACACAATCCCTGCAACATCTCACAACCAATTAGTCCAAAAACCAAACCTAACTACAAAAAAAAATCAAAGAAAACAAGAAGAAAAAGACATGGGTTGCCTCCCAAGAAGCACCTGATTTAACGTCGCGGCACGACGCGGGTTACCATCACATCATTTCAAATGAACAACAGCCACCACATGGCTATCATCAATCTTCCCAAGATAATGCTTGACACGGTGGCCATTCACACTAAAAACTTCACCACTTTTGTTCTTCAAATCTAGAGCACCAAATGGGGTCACACACACAACATCAAATGGACCAGTCCACTTCGATTTCAACTTTCCCGAAAACAACCTTAGACGAGAATTGAACAAGAGGACCAAATCACCAACATTGAACTCCTTTCCACGAGAATATTTGTCATGAAGGTACTTCATCTTATCCTTGTACAAGGACGAACTAGAGTATGCATGGAATCGAAATTCATCAAGTTCATTGAGTTGTTCAACACGAAGATTGGCCGCAACATCCCACTCAAGATTAAGCTTCCTCAAGGCCCACAATGCCTTATGCTCCAATTCCACTAGTAGGTGACATGCTTTTCCAAACACCAACCGATACGGTGACATACCAATTAGGGTCTTGTAAGCGGTCCGGTAGGCCCATAGAGCATCATCTAACTTTTTAGACCAATCGGTCCTATTAGCATTGACAGTTTTGGATAAAATGCTCTTGATCTCCCTGTTAGACACTTCAACCTGGCCACTTGCTTGAGGATGATAAGGTGTAGAGACTTTGTGATTGACACCATACATGGAAAGCAAAGCATCAAAGGCTCTATTACAAAAATGCGATCCTCCATCACTAATGATTGCCCGGGGTGTACCAAACCTTGTGAAATTGCTCTTTTTAAGAAATGCCACCACACTCCTAGATTCATTGTTGGGAAGGCCACGACCTCAACCCATTTTGACACATAATCCACTGCTACAGGAATGTAAGTGTTCCCACACGAGCTAACAAAAGGGCCCATAAAATCAATACCCCAAACATCAAAGATGTCAACCTCAAGAATTGTGCTAAGAGGCATCTCGTCTTTCTTGGAAATCCCGCCCGCTCGTTAGCATTGATCACATCTCTTTACTAAATCACTCGCACCTTTAAACAAAGTCGGCCAATAGAAACCACAACTCAAAACTTTTGAAGCCGTCCTAACCCCTCCATGATGGCCACCATAGGGAGAGGAATGACAAGCCTCCAAAATACTCAATTGCTCAACCTCCGAGAAACACCTTAGAATCACACCATCCGTTCAAATCTTAAACATGTACGGATCATCCCAGTAGAATTACAATCTATCCCGTTTGAGCTTCTTCCTTAGTTAGAAGAGAGCTCACACGGAACAATTCCAGTTACAATGAAATTGGCAATGTCCGCGAACCATGGCATGTCACACATTGACACGGAAAGAAGTTGCTCGTCGGGGAATATATCATTTATCACTAGGACGTCACATGGCCTTCCTTCCACTTCCAAGTGGGACAAATAGTCCGCAACTTGGTTTTCACTACCTTTCCGGTCCACTATTTCCAAATCAAACTCTTGAAGAAGTAACACACATCGCATCAACCTTGCCTTGGAATCTTTCTTGGTCATCAAATACCTAAGGGCGGCATGGTCGGTGTGCACAATTACCTTGGCCGCCGTAAGATATGGCTTAAATTTTTCCATGGAAAATACAATGGCCAACAATTCCTTCTCCGTCACTATGTAATTCCGTTGAGCTTCATTCATAGTCTTACTTGCATAGTACACGGGATGGAACATTTTGTTCACTCGTTGATCCAACACCGCCTTAACCGCAACGTCACTTGCATCGCACATTAGTTCAAAGGGCAAACTCCAATTGGGTGCGGTAATGATCGGGGTGGTGGTCAACTTGTGCTTTAGAAGTTCAAAGGCCTCCATGCATTTTTCATCAAAAACAAACATAGCATCTTTCTCTAGCAACTTGCAAAGGGGATTTACAGCCTTCAAGAAATCTTTGATAAACCGCCGGTAGAACCCGGCATGCCCAAGGAAACTCCTCACCCCTTTGATAGAAGTGGGAGGAGGAAGCCTCGAAATCACCTCGATCTTAGCCTTGTCTACCTCAATCCCATGCCTAGAAATCTTGTGACCCAACACTATACCCTCTTCAACCATAAATGGCATTTTTCCCAATTGAGAACGAGATTAGTTTCTTCACATCGGGCCAAGACCCTATCCAAATTTCCCAAGAACTCTTCAAAGGAATCACCAACCACACTAAAATCATCCATAAAGACCTCCAATATGTCTTCCACCATGTCGGTGAAAATAGCCATCATGCAACGTTGGAAGGTTGCTGGAGCATTGAACAACCCGAATGGCATCCGAGAGAAAGAAAATGTACCATATGGGCATGTAAAAGTGGTCTTCTCTTGGTCCTCCGGGGCAATTAAGATTTGATTATAGCCCGAATACCCATCCAAAAAGCAATAAAAAGCTCGCCCCGCAAGGCGATCAAGCATTTGGTCGAGGAATGGCAAAGGGAAAATGATCCTTGCGGGTCACTTTGTTTAGCTTCCGGTAGTCCATGCAAACTCTCCACCCGGTAATGGTTCGAGTGGGAATGAGTTCATTATTGTCATTAGTCACCACAGTCATCTTACCTTTCTTCGGCACACATTGCACCGGAGAAGTCCATGAGCTATCGGAGATTGGATACACCACACCCGCATCAAGCCACTTGATCACTTCTTTCTTCACCACCTCTTGCATTGCCTCATTGAGCCTCCTTTGATGTTCTAAGGAAGGCCTTGCATCATCCTCCAAGATAATTTTGTGCATGCAAAATGCGGGGCTTATTCCCCGAATGTCCGCCAGAGTCCATCCAATTGCCCTTTTTCGCCTTTGAAGCACCGCCAAAGTGGCCTCAACCTGCATGTTAGTAAGGCAAGAAGAAAGAATAACTGGTAAAGTTGAATTAGAGCCCAAGAATTCATACCTGAGGTGTGGAGGAAGTGGCTTCAACTCCAACACCGGTGGCTCCTCAATTGATGGGTTGGATGGTGGAGTTTTCCGATTTTCAAGATCCAAAGACAATTTTCTCGGCTCATAGGAATAAGAGCCCATCCCATATAATGCATTGACACACTCCACTCTGCTTTCATCATCATTAATATCAAGATTTAAGAGCACGGCCTCAAGGGGATCCTCCACGTTAATCATAGAACTTGTGTCATCCACTATCACAGCTGTGACAATGTCCACAAATGAGCACACCTCGGTGCTATTGGGCTACTTCATGGATTTGCAAACATGGAAAACGACCTTCTTATCACCTACCCTTAAAGTTAGTTCACCCGCTCAACATCAACCAATGCCTTCCCTGTTGCAAGGAAAGTTCTCCCTAGAATAATTAGGACCTCATAGTCCACCTCACAGTCCAAAATCACAAAGTCCGCCGGCAAAATAAATTTGTCCACCCGGACAAGCACATCATCAACTATACCAAAAGGACGCTTCATTGATCTATCTGCCATCTGTAATCTCATGGAAGTTGGCCTTGGTGGCCCAATACCTAGAGTCTTGAAAACTGAGAAGGCAATTAAATTGATGCTTGCCCCAAGATCACATAAAGCTTTGGCAAAGAATGGTGCAGGGGATAGTGAAAGCACCGGGATCCTCTAATTTCGGGGCCATTGAATGTACTATGGCACTAAATTGGTGGGTCATCTTGATAGTTTCACAGTCCATTGATCTTTTCTTTGTAACCAAATCCTTCATGAATTCGCATACCCATGCATTTGCTCCAAAGCCTCCACCAAAGGCACGTTAATGGATAAGCTCTTCATCATGTCAATGAACTTTCTAAATTGGTTGTCACTTTTCTGCTTGGCTAGCCTTTGAGGATAGGGGGGGTGGTCTAGGCAAAGGTGCCTTGGCTTTTGGCACCACCAGCTCCGGCAGGTCAATTATGTGCTCCCTAAACGGGTTCACGGCCTCTTGGGTTTCCACCTCGGCTTCATCAATGTCAATAATCACATCATTGTTCACCTCATTCTCTACCACATCTTCAACTACCAAAGGAACATCATTTTCTTGCAACTCAACATCATCATCCACAACTTGCTTATCTTTCGAGGCATGCACATCACCGCCTCTCCCACTTCGTGTTGTAACCGCCATAACATGATTGTTCCCACCCTTAGGGTTCACTACCGTATCACTTGGTAGAGCACTTTTAGGGCGAGTATTCAACGATTGAGAGATTTGCCACCTCCAAATTCCGGATAGAGGTATTGTGGGAAGCCAATTGAGCATCAGAATCTTGGTTCTTCTTCATCATTTGTTCGAACATCGTTTCTATTCTTCCCATATCATTACCCGAAGAACTAGATCCTTGAGATTGAAACGGAGGTCGATTGTTCGGTTGTTGGTACATCGGCGGCCTTTGAAAGCCTTGCCCCCGGTTGCCTTGGTCTCCATTGTTGTTCCATCCACCTTGACCATTGTTGTTCCAATTGTTGTTGTTACCATTCCAATTCCCTTGGTTGCCTTGATTATTGTTCCTCCAATTACCGCGTTGGTTGTTGCTGTTCCAATTACCACCACCTTGTTGTTGATTGCCCCAATTTCTTTGGGGTCGCCATTGGTTGTTCGAAGAGTTGCCTCTATTGCCTTGATAGTTGTTAACATATTGTACCTGTTCATTTTTCTCATCATAGCCATCATTTTAGAACCCTCACACTCATCATCAAATTGCTCGGAGTTCCATTGGTTTTGTTGCCTCCTTTGCCTTCTCTTGTTGGTAAGCAAATTAACACTTTCCATAGCATTCACTTGGCGAGGGTTTTGGACTTGTTGCAACTGTGCCTTAGCCAATTGATTCATAGTAGTTGTCAACTCCGCTATAGCTTGCCCATGGTCGTGCAACTCCTTATGCAAATGAATAACCGTAGGGTCACCTTGGGGAACATTGGCTCTACTTTGCCATGCGGAGGATGTATCAGCCATCTCATCATGAATCTCCCAAGCTTCGTCATAAGACAACTTCATGAAATTACCCCCGGCCAATTGATTGACTATGCATTGATTTGTAGTATTAATGCCCCGATAAAAGGTTTGTTGAATCATTGCCTCGGTCATAGCGTTGCTTGGGCGTTCTTTCACCATTGTTCTAAACCGCTCCCAAATCTCATGCAAAGGTTCCGTGGGTTCCTGCTTGAAAGCCAATATCTCATCTCGAAGTGCCGCCATGTGCCCGGGTGAGTAAAATTTAGCAATAAATTTATCCGCCAACTCATCCCAAGTTGTAGTGCAATGGTTGGGAAGTCTCTCTAGCCAATCAAATGCTTTCCCCGAAGTGAGAACGGGAAAAGCCTCAACCTAAGAGCATCTTCGGACACATTCGTCTGCTTGCTACCCCAACATGTATCCACGAACCCTTTTAGATGTTTATAGGCATTTTGATTCGCAACACCCATGAAATACCCACGCTGCTCAAGTAAAGTCAACATCACATTGGTTATCTGAAAATTGCCCGCCCAGATTCTGGGAGGGACAATAGCACTCGCATAGCCTTGGTTCGGTAGCACCCAAGGAACCGCTCTTGGGGGTGGCGGAGGAGGTTCTGGAACATTGTCATTAGCATTTGCCTGGCGGCCTCGTCATAGTCCGGGAGGTACAAGAGGCACCTCATCCTCTCCAATATCATCAACCTCCTCCCCCGCAAGCACATTTCCAAGAGGGTCATTCGCGTTTAAAGCCATTGGGTACATGTAGTAATCACACACACAAATTAGTAATAAGGAAGGAAAGAAGAACAACACACAAAACTAACTAAATAGATAGCCAAAACCATTAGCTCCCCGGCAACGGCGCCAAAAACCGATCGCTGCCAACTCCGCACTACTATAAAGTAGGAAGAGAGGGTCGCAAAAGCTTTTACCCGATATGAGGGTCAGGGTCGAATTCCTCAGAGAGCTAGAAATCGGAGCTGGGTATCTATCTAGACTAGAGTCGTGTAATTGCTCTAAATGTCACTTCCAATATTTTTGGGTTTTTCAATTATAAACTACTATTATCAAACTACTAACAGAAAATAGATTATGGTACGAAATAATTGCTAAAGTTGTATCTAATGGGAAGAAGGGCATTAGGGTAGTGACATCACCTAGGTGGCTAATTGACGGGTAGATGTTACTAAGGTTCGATTGACATAATTGGGGCTTATGCTATAACCGTTGCACAATTTTACCCACTCTCACACCTCTCGGTAGAGAGAGTGATTTTGCCCAATTGACTCTCTCGAGACCAAATGGGTAGGCAGATTAGATCAAGCAACTAGGGTTCAAGTAGGGTGATTACTCTCTCGAGGTTTAACCCGTTAATTGGGACTATCATTTCTTATGAGTCCATCCCAATTCCTTGTTGGGTCAATTTTGGAGACTTAGACTCTCTTTCTCAAGAAGAGTCAAATCCACAAAACATAAATCAGTGTTTGCAACCACCAATTCATAGATTAAAACATAACATCAACCCAAATAGCAAACACCCATAATCAATCTAACCCTAGATGGCAACACCCATCAATTACCCTCACTAGGGTTGAGCCACAACCCTAGCTAATGGGTTTAGCTACTCATGCTCGAAGAAGAAAATAGAGAAATAGATGAAGAACGAGACATATTAAGTAAATACTAAATTAAAGTACAAGAAGCTATCATTAATTTGAAGCTAAGATGCCAAAAATGGCTACAAATGATGTTGTCACGAGCGCAGCTACGTTCTAGAATTAACTGATGACCTTAAAATGGTAAAATGTTCTATTTATACTAGGCTGGAAAAACTGGACAAAAATACCCCTGCGGGGTCAGTGCGGGCTGCATGAAATGGACCGCGGCCGCACTAGGCTCCTTGACTTCAGTTCTGGACTCTCTGAACTTGGGCTTCGCGGACCGCGCAGAATGGACCGCGGCTGCGGAGGCAGCTTGCGCGGTCCGCACAATCACGACTGCGGACCGCATGGCCTGGACTTGGCATAATTCCATCTCTCTGAATCTCTTGTCCGCGGACCGCACAAAAAGGTAGTGCGGCCGCGAAGCCTTTACCGTGGACCGCTAAATACGTACCACAGCCGCTTTGCCTGAAGTCCACTTTTGTCAACTCTCTGAACCATCTAGTGCAGTCGTATTCGACTTTCCGCGGTCTGCGCTAGGCTTGTTTTCCCTCAGTTTACTTGGTGTTTGATACTTGAGCAGGTTTCACTCCTATTGAGCCGATCCTTGACATTTCGTCACTTTGTCGATCAAACCTGCAATCAAGTACAACTTATGAGCCTTTTGGGACTATTTTGTAATAATTTATATTCAAAGCATACGCAAGTAGGAGCATAAAACACGTTAAAATCCATACTTATCAGTGTACCAAACCTTGTGAAAATGCTCTTCTTTAGAAATGAAACCACACTCCTAGCTTCATTATTGGTCAAGGCCACGGCCTCAACCCATTTTGACACATAATCAACCGCTACAAGAATGTAAGTGTTCCCACACGAGCTAACAAAAGGGCCCATAAAATCGATACCCCATACATCAAAGATATCAACTTCAAGAATTGTGTTCAGAGGCATCTCATCTTTCTTGGAAATCCCGCTCGCTCGTTGACATTGATCACATCTTTTCACTAAATTACTTGCATCTTTGAACAAGGTTGGCCAATAAAAACCACAACTCAAAACTTTCGAAGCTGTCCTCACCCTTCCATGATGGCCACCATAGGGGGAGGAATGACAAGCCTCCAAAATACTCACTTGCTCTCCCTCCGGGACACACCTTCGAATCACACCATCCGTACAAATCTTGAACAAGTATGGCTCATCCCAATAGAAGTCCAGACTATCCCGTTTGAGCTTCTTCCTTTGGTTAGAAGAGAGCTCACACGGGATGATGCCAGTCACAATGAAATTAGCAATATGCGCAAACCATGGCATATCACACATTGACACAGAAAGTAATTGCTCATCGGGGAATGTATCATTGATCTCCAAGCCATCACGCGGCCTACCTTCCTCCTCCAAGTGGGACAAATGATCCGCAACTTGGTTCTCACTACCTTTCTGGTCCACTATTTCCAAATCAAACTCTTGAAGAAGTAATACCCATCTCATCAACCTTGCCTTGGAGTCTTTCTTGGTCATCAAATACCTAAGGGCGGCATGATCGGTGTGCACTATGACTTTGGCCCCCATAAGATATGGCCAAAAATTTTCCATGGCAAACACAATAGCCAACAATTCCTTCTCCGTCACCATGTAGTTCCGTTGAGCTTCATTCATAGTCTTGCTTGCATAGTACAAGGGATGAAACATTTTGTTCACTCTTTGACCCAAAACTGCCCCAACGGCAACATCACTCGCATCGCACATGAGCTCGAAAGGCAAACTCCAATTGGGTGCGGTAATGATCGGGGTAGTTGTCAACTTATGCTTTAGAAGTTCAAAGTCCTCCATACATTTCTCATCAAACACAAACTTAGCATCTTTCTCTAGCAACTTGCAAATGGGATTCACAACCTTCGAAAAATCCTTGATAAATCGCCGGTAAAACCCCGCATGGCCAAGGAAACTTCTCACCTCTTTGACAGAAGTGGGGGGAGGAAGCCTTGAAATCACCTCAATCTTGGCTTTGTCTACTTCAATCCCATGTTTAGAAATTTTGTGACCCAACACTATGCCCTCTTCAACCATGAAGTGGCATTTTTCCCAATTAAGAACAAGATTTGTGTCTTCACATCGGGCCAAGACTCTATACAAATTTCTCAAACACTCTTCAAATGAATCACCAACCACACCAAAATCATCGATAAATACCTCCAAAATGTCTTCCACCATGTCGGTGAAAATAGCCATCATGCATCGTTGGAAGGTCGTCGGAGCATTGCACAACCCGAACGACATCCGGGAGAAAGCAAATGTACCATATGGGCAGGTGAATGTGGTCTTCTCTTGGTCCTCTGGAGCAATTAAGATTTTATTATAACCCGAATATCCATCCAAAAAGCAATAAAAAGCTCGCCCCGCAAGGCGATCAAGCATTTGGTCAAGGAATGGCAAAGGGAAATGATCCTTGCGGGTCACCTTATTTAGCTTCCGGTAGTCGATGCAAACTCTCCACCCGGTGACAGTCCGAGTGCGAATAAGTTCATTATTATCATTTGTCACCACATTCATCCCACCTTTCTTCGGCACACATTGTACCGGAGAAGTCCATGAGCTATCTGAGATTGGATACACCACACCTGCATCTAGCCACTTGATCACTTCTTTCTTCACCACTTCTTGCATTTCTTCATTGAGCCTCCTTTGATGTTCTAAGGAAGGCCTCGCATCATCCTCCAAAATAATTTTGTGCATGCAAAATGCGGGGCTTATTCCCCGAATATCCGCCAGAGTCCTTCCAATTGCCTTTTTCCGCTTCTTGAGCATCGCCAATGTGGCATCTACCTGCATGTTAGTAAGACAAGAGGAAAGAATAACTGGTAAAGTTGAATTAGAGCCCAAGAATTCATACCTGAGGTGTGGACGAAGTGGCTTCAACTCCAACACTGGTGGCTCCTCAATTGATGGTTTGTTTGGTGGAGTTTTCCGATTTTCAAGATCCAAAGACAATTTTCTTGGCTCATAGGAATAAGAGCCCATCCCATGTAAGGCATTGACACGCTCCACTCTGCTTGCATCATTATTGACATCAAGATTTAAGAGCACGGCCTCAAGGGGATCCTCCACGTTAATCATAGAACTTGTGTCATCCACTATCACAGCTGTGATAATGTCCACAAATGAGCACACCTCGGTGCTATTGGGTTGCTTCATGGATTTGCAAACATGGAAGACGACCTTCTTATCACCCACTCGGAAAGTTAGTTCACCCGCTTCAACCTCAACCAATGCCTTCCCCGTTACAAGGAAAGGTCTCCCTAGAATGATTGGGACCTCATAGTCCACCTCACAATCCAAAATCACAAAGTCCGTCGGTAGGATAAATTTGTCCACCCAGACAAGCACATCATCAACTATACCCAAAGGATGCTTCATTGATCTATCTGCCATCTGTAATCTCATGGAAGTTGGCCTCAGTGGCCCAATTCCTAGAGTCTTGAAAACTGAGAAGGGCATTAAATTGATGCTTGCCCCAAGATCACATAAAGCTTTAGCAAAGTCTGCACTACCTATAGTGCAGGGGATAGTGAAAGCACCAGGATCCTCTAATTTTGGGGCCATTGAGTGTACTATGGCACTAAGTTGGTGGGTCATCTTGATGGTTTCAGAGTCCATTGATCTTTTCTTTGTAACCAAATCTTTCATGAATTTAGCATAACCAGGCATTTGCTCCAAAGCTTCCACCAAAGGCACGTTGATGGATAAGCTCTTCATCATGTCAATGAATTTTTTGAATTGGTTGTCACGTTTCTGCTTGGCTAGCCTTTGAGGATATGGGGGAGGTGGTCTAGGCAAAGGTGCCTTGGCTTTTGGCACCACCGGCTCCAGCATGTCAATTATGTGCTTCCCAGACGGGTTCACGGCCTCTTGAGTTTCCACCTCGGTTTCATTAATGTCAATCCTCACTTCATTGTTCACATTATCATCAATCACATCTTCAACTACCAAAGGAACATCCTTTTCTTGCAACTCAACATCATCATCCTCAACTTGCTTATCTTTCGAGGCATGTACATCACCGCCTCTCCCACTTCTTGTTGTAACCGCCTTCACATGATTGTTCCCACCCTTAGGGTTCACTACCGTATCCCTTGGTAGAGCACCCTTAGGGCGAGTATTCAACAATTGAGATATTTGGCCTAATTGCACCTCCAAATTCCGGATAGAGGTATTGTGGGAAGCCAATTGAGCATCGGAATCTTGGTTCTTCTTCGTCATTTGTTCGAACATCATTTCTATTCTTCCCATGTCATTACCCGAAGAACTTGATCCTTGAGAAGGGAACGGGGGTGGATTGTTCAGTTGTTGGTACATTGGGGGCCTTTGAAAGCCTTGCCCCCGATTGCCTTGGTTTCCATTATTGTTCCAATTGCCTTGACTATTGTTGTTCCAATTATTGTTATTACCATTCCAATGCCCTTGGTTGCCTTGATTGTTGTTCCCCCAATTACCGCCTTGGTTGTTGTTGTTCCAATTACCACCACCTTGTTGTTGATTGCCCCAATTACCTTGGGGTCGCCATTGTTGGTTTGAAGAGTTGCCTCTATTGCCTTGATAGTTGTTAACATGTTGTACCTATTCATTTTGCTCGTCATAGCCATCATTTTGAAACCCATCACACTCATCATCAAATTGCTCAGAATTCCCTTGGTTTTGTTGCCTTCTCTTGTTGGTAAGAATGCTCACACCTTCCATAGCATTCACTTGGCGAGGGTTTTGGACTTGTTGCAACTGTGCCTTAGCCAATTGGTTCATAGTAGTTGTCAACTCCGCTATG